>NW_020172592.1:4710135-4769911 GCF_003031525.2 Neophocaena asiaeorientalis asiaeorientalis
GAAGACTCATCCAGCTTCTGAGGACTAGCCTTGGTAATGACTTTTTTCCCCTGGTTGTGATTCCTGTGATGCTAAAGGACGTCACATTGCACAATCTTAATAAGGTTTCCAATCAGCCCCACCCGCTCTGGTCCCACCCCCATCCTCCAACAAAGATTTATCAAATGTGGGATTTTCCCATGAGTCTCAATATTAGAGTTTCAACCCCCAATAAATATGAGACCGGGGATGTCTGAGGTTCAGTCTGCCCTCGAGCCCACCAGGAACGAGAAAGAGAGCTCCATTTGCCCTCCAGGAACACAGCTATGAACTCCCTCTCCACAAGTAAGTGAAGGAAATCCCTCGCCCTGGAACTGGCTGGCAGCTGTGCTGGGCCAGGGAGGCGGTGTGTATCCGCTGCCCCGAGGGCTGGCGGGCGGCCAGCAGCCAGAAGCACAGCTCCCCCAGCGGTGCGGTCTGCTCACTGGCTGCTCTCCCTTCCCTCCGGCACAGTCGCCTTCTCCCTGGGGCTGCTCCTGGTGACGGCTACTGCTTTCCCTACCCCGGGACCCCTGGGAGAAGATTTCAAAGATGATACCACTTCAGACAGACTACTCCTCACCTCTCCAGACAAAACTGAAGCTCTCATTAAGTACATCCTCGGCAAAATCTCCGCAATGAGAAAGGAGGTAGGTAGGCTTGCCTGAGGGTGATGGAGGGCCTGTGTGGGCATCTATTTCCTTGCCCTTGGATGTGGACGGGGGCTCCTGCACTGGGAGGTCTTTGCTGGGTTTGGAGGCAATTTGGATTTGAAGCCAAAGGGGCAGACTGTGTCCTGTAATTTCTCCTCTGCTGCTGGTCCCAGGTAGTTCCTTTTTCTCTTGGAGAATCTACAGTGGGGCTGGGATCCATGCTCCCTGGCCCATTCTCAGCTCCACACTTGGTGTGAGCTGAAGGTTACACTGCCTCTCAGGACTTCCTTTTCCACAACCAAAAAATAAGGTCTGTCAATCTTTTTCGTGTTTCGGACTTTGGGAGGATTAAAAATCACCACCTGAAATGACTGTACAGCTTCTCAGGGCAGTCACAGTTCTTTTAGGTGACGCCAGCTCAGTGGTTAGGGATTCCCCAAAGTCATTCTGGCATATAAAATGCATACCTGATAGCCCACTGAAGTGGCAAGATCGTAGGTACCTTAAAGCAGCTCCCAAGCTTTAAATGTAAGGTAGTTTGGCTCTGCTTTGGTAGAAAGGAAAGAATACTGGAGAGGGGATTGGGAGCCCCAAATCTAGTTCTGGTTCTGCTGAACAAGCTTTGTGATCTTGGGCAAATTCTCTACCAACTCTGGGCCCCATCTGTAAAATTATGGAATTGGACTAGATGATCTGAAAGGTCCTTCCAGCTGGGACATTCTATGGCTCAAATTATATTCACCCAATTATCATCAAAATTCCTGTTATTTATTAAGTACCTACTGTGTGCCAGGCACTTTATATAGATATTGTGTCTTATCCTCATAGTAAACTTACAGGGGAGGTATTTCATTATCCCCAACTTGGAGAGATAGGGACACTGAGACTTGGAATAGGTCATAAACATGAAGTCACAGGTGAGGCTCGAATTGAACCCAAGTGTGCTCATCTCCTGTAGACCTTGCTTGCCTGGAGGCTAATGGATTGTGACTTCACTTTTCTTAGAGAGCTTCCTGGCCATGAGGGCCAGAGGGCATCAGCCCTCTAGTGGTGTTTGCTTTAGGGGCACTTATACAATAACGGTTCTGATATTCTTTCCCAGATGTGTGAGAAGTATGACAAGTGTGAAAACAGCAAGGAGGCACTGGCAGAAAACAATCTGAACCTTCCCAAAATGGCAGAAAAAGACGGATGCTTCCAATCTGGGTTCAATCAGGTACGAATGCAATACGTTCACTTTTAGCTACTCCTTAGTAAAAATTTCTCCCTCTTGCATGCAGTGTCTGTACACATATAGACCACGTAGGTAATCAAGAAGGGGATAAACGCGAAGAGCATCATGTAAATTTCATGAGGAGGCCAACTTAAACGCTATTAAAGGCAACTTATTTTTGAACGACTTGGTCAGAGATAGCCCCTCTGTGCTGGAATTTTTACAACAGTCAAATGTTAGGAAACCCCACAGGTCTAGCTAGTTTATCCTGCGTAAGTTGGTCCAGGGACCTTTCTCCTCTTTGGCTGCCCTTGGCAGGATCCAGGCCTGTCCCCCCTGCTGAGGTCATTCTCTATACCCTTCTCCTGCCAGACAGTGGCATAACCTCCACTGACTTCTGATTATTTCATAAAAGGAGGTTTCAGCCCTTTTATTTCATAAAAGGAGCTTTCCGCCCGACATTGACAAGGGCAAGAGTGCAGCCAGAGGGAAGAGCATTATGGAGAGAATCAGAGGAAGGCCCCTTGCCACAATCTAGCATCTACTGGGCTTTGGGGAAAATGAAGCGGTGCCTCTCACTGTCCAGATATTTTAAATGGGGCAGCTGATGCTGTCCTTAAACAACGGGTCTCAAAACATGAGACATGCTGCTTTGAGCATCCAAGTGTGATCCTGGAGCACTGCAGCTTCAGCATCATGTCTCAAAACATGGTGCTTAAGAAGTACTGGAAGTTCCCTGGAGGGGCAGACGGAGCAGTTATTGAATTAGAGCAATTTTAACTTTTAAAATCGATTACGTCTTCCTAGAAATAACCAGTTTTCCCACCATCTTTCCTCTTAGGAGACTTGCTTGATGAGAATCACCACCGGTCTTCTGGAGTATCAGATATACCTGGACTACCTCCAGAACGAGTATGAGGGTGACAAGGGAAGCATCGAGGCTGTGCAAATTAGCATCAAAGCACTGGCCCAGATCCTGAGGCAAAAGGTGGGTGTCTTCTCATCCCCTCACTTGGCTCAAAGAAAGCAGCCTAGACAACTCGTCAGTGCAGAGCCAATTCAAAAGAGATGGCCATGTGTGACGGAAAGGATCTGAGAAATATTTCCTAGTAGTTAAAACTTTTTCTTTTTGCTCTCTTCTGCAAAAGACATCAATAACTGTATTTAAAACTCTGTTAAATGGGGAGGGTTTTAACATCAACTTCTAAGAGCTTAAGAAATAAGGAAAAAAATACCTGTAGAGGCAGAAGGAAGCACATTCAACTTCACACAGTGATCCTCATAACAGAACAAAGAGCACAACAATTATTTTAATATTGCCAATTGACATTCGTGTTATTATGGTAGTTTCAACTCCTTTCCCTTACTCTTTTGCCAAAGAGTTAATGCAGAGAAATGGCTAAAGGCTGAAAGAGCAGGTACCAAGAGCTTTGGTCACTACCAGCTAGCCATTCAAATGCCACATGGTGGAGGCCTGATGGCACAATTTGTGGATAAGCCAAAGTGCAAAGAGAAGGGCCCTGGACTGAGAGGCAGGCACATGGGTGCTAATCCTGCCTCTGCCTTTTCTAAACCAGGGCTAAACCAGGTTGCCCTAAACCAGGGCTTCTCCCGCTTTAAGGTGCACACGAGCTTCCTGGAGGATCTTGTTACAATGCGGAGTCTGATTCAGCAGGTCTGGGGTGAGACCTGAGACTCACATTTCTAACAAGGTTCTGGTGAGGCTGCAGTGCTCCAGGATCACACTTGGAGGTGCAAGGCCTTCCACAATTACTTAGCTCCATGTGAGTGGGTCCATTGAAAGGCATTGCCCAGTCCTCTTCAAGCCCTCAGAGCAGTGATCTCTTAACAGATGCGGGATGAATGGGTGAGCAAAACCAGAGAAAAGTGGGCTTCCCTGGTGGCGCAGTGGTTGGGAGTCCGCCTGCCGATGCAGGGGACGCGGGTTCGTGCCCCGGTCGGGGAGGGTCCCGCATGCCGCGGAGCGGCTGGGCCCGTGAGCCATGGCTGCTGGGCCTGCGCGTCCGGAGCCTGTGCTCCGCGGCGGGAGAGGCCGCAGCAGTGAGAGGCCCGCGTACCGCAAAAAAAAAAAAAAAAAACGAGAAAAGTTTCCAATAGCAGCTAACAAGCAGGAGCTAGGAGGTCAGGGCACAGTAAAAAAAAAAAAACCAGAGAAAAGTATTAGAGTTCCCCGAAGAACCTATTAAAATGCCTTTAACTCAAAGTTCTTCATTTATCTATTGAATTCCGACTATGCGCCAGGCACTGTTTAGGATAACAGAAGACACGTAAGATACTATGGCTACCCATGGAATGCTTATGGTCTAACAGAGACAGAGCAGCAAAAAGATTAGAGCTCAGCTGCTGTGAGCGGGTCCTAAGCTCTGTGGGCTCAGAGGAGAGGCACCTCCCCCTATCTGGGCAAGCCAAGGCAGGTGGCCCCAATCCGCTCCTTCACCCCAATTTGAACATCTTCCCACAGGCCAGAGTAGCTCTCCACTGCAAAAGATCTGTCCGGTATTTAAACAATTCCTTTTGTTTTCTGTTCCCTTCAGGTCAAGAATCCAGATGAAGTAACCACCCCTGACCCAACTACAAATGCCAGCCTGATGAATAACCTGCAGTCGCAGAACGATGACTGGATGAAGAACACAAAGTTTATCCTCATCCTGCGAAGCCTTGAGAACTTCCTGCAGTTCAGCCTGAGGGCTGTTCGGATCAAGTAGCTGGGGCACCTAAGGTCGCTGTAGTTCATGGGCATTCCCTCCTCTTGTCAGAAACCTGTCCACTGGGCACATAACTTACGTTGTTCTCTATGAAGAACTAAAAGTATGAGCGTTAGGACACTATTTTAATTATTTTTAATTTATTGATATTTAAATATGTGATATCGAGTTAATTTATGTAAGCGATATTTATATTTTTATGAAGTGCCTCTTGAAATATTTTATGTACTTGTTTTGAAAAAGTAACGTAAAAATGGCTATGCGGCTTGAATATCCTTGCTGTTTCGGAGCCAGATCATTGCTTGGAATGTGTAGGCTTACCTCAAAAAAAAATGCTAACTTATACGTATTTTTAAAAGAAATATTTATATTGTATTTATATAATGTTTAAACTGTTTTTATACCAATAAAGGCCTTTTTAAAAAATATTAGCAACTAAACCTTTGTGTGTCCTGTGAAGCTTAGTATAAACTAGTTTCCATTGCTATCACCACCACTAAAAAAAAAGGTGCAGTCACCTGGAGAAAGATATGATTGAACACCTACTGAATGTCAGGCACCAAGCTAAATGTGTTGCATGCATCATATTTAATCCTTGCATTTGCATACTTTTTTCTGGATGTGGGAGAGTGATTCCCTCAGTCACCAGCTGGAAGGTAAACCACAGATTTGAAATCCAGGTCTACCTGCCTCCAGGCTCCCTACTCTTAACCTTTAGGTCACACTACCCCCCAGGGAACTGACAGATGATGTAGAAAATCCCAAGAGGATACGCAGAATACATTTAAAGATGCAATCAAAAGCCTTTAACATGGTGCAACCACTTGCAGAAAACACAGCAATGTGCAAGTTTCCAAATAATAACTAGAATTTCCGCCTCTCTCCTCTGGGTTCCTCAAACACTGCACAGACCTGTCCATCATAGCACTGACCACATTGTATCACATCTTAAAATGGGTTGATTTTTCTTTCCAGCCAGCATGGGGTTCCTCAAGAAGGCAGACTCTATTGTATTCATCTTTGCATCTGGAGCCCATGGCCCAGAACCCGAACATAGGAGGCCCCAATAAACCCTTGCTGAATGAAGAAACCACAAATAAATAATCAAATCTAAGACACGTCCGTTCTTAAGGATACATGCTGTTGGTCAGTGAGTGGGGAAATTACAAGTAATGTGCACTTATGAATCTTTATCTTAAGGAAAAACTAGCAAGACTTGGGAAGAAATATTCTAAGACCTTCCAGAGGAGGCAGCAACTAGTCGGCGCCTGTGTATCTCCCTCCATTTTCTTTCCCACCAGCAACATTCCCTGTCTGCCTTCTCCTCTCACACCCGCTGAGAGTGTTGGTGAGAGAGACAATCTGGGTAAGTGCACATGGCCCTGCGTCCCACATCAATGCTATGTTGGGAATTTGGCAAAGATTTCCCCTTTTAAGCCCCAGCCATATAAAAGTTCTGTCTTCTAATAAAGCTTTCCCCACCCTAACCACCACGGATGTCTTCCTCCAGGGGAGGAGTTCTGCTGAGCAAGGGAAAGTCCACAGGGGTCAAAAACGGAGAGGTGTCAAGCAAGAGAAGAACCACATACTCTGTTTTCTAGAAACCATGCATCACAAGCGGGCGTCCCAAAATTGGAGCCAAATCAAAGAACAAAGAGTAGTAGCAGTCAGCCAACACATCCTTTCTTCAAACGAGAATGTGTGGGGCGCCATATATGTCAGCTGATGCTGGGGATGCGTGGGTGAACAAGTAGACATGTTTGTTCGTGTTGTTTATGCTATGGCAGGAAGACAGACGTTGAATAAAGTATGTAAATGTGATGAAGTTTACAGAAGAGAAATGTGAGGCACACAGAGAACCTATACTAGGGGCCCCAATAGCAGAGGGACCTAACTAAGCCTGGGGAGGGCAGTCATGGAGGCTTAATTGAGGAGGAGAAGTTTGGGCTGAGATGTGAAAAACATGTGGCGTTAGCCAGGCCAAGATGGGTGGGAAGAGAATTCCAGTCCGAGGGAACAGCACGTGCAACGGTTTGAACCAACAAAGAGCACACTGTGGTTGAGACCATGAAAAGTACATTATGTCCAGGGCATAACGAATGAGAAGCAGGGTAGTTGAGAGTGGATGGAGAGGGAGCCTGGGACCAGAATATCGACAGCATCAGAAGCCATATTAATATCAAAATATAATTTATAAAAGCCATATAAATTTGGAATTTATCCCACTTGTGGTGAGAAGGCATTGACAGATTTTAAGGAGTAGAATGACATCTGGGATTTACATTTTAACATGGTCACTCAAGTCGCAGTGTGGGGAATGGATGGGAAAGAGGCTGGAAGAGAATGTTGGAGGAACATACCAGAGGCCTTCATTGTAGTCCAGGGAGGAGATGAATTAGGATGGATGGTGATAATGCCTAGAGGAGAGAAGACAATGGCAGTCATTGGCAAAAGATAGCTAGGAGCTAGTTCAGTAGGATCTGGTGATTGTTCACCAAGATTCAGGAATTCTAGAGGACGCTGAAGCTTTGAGAGAGGGAAGAGGTAGGAGTTAAATGGAGAATCCAGAGAATTTTGGATTTGAGAGTTTTCATTTATTCATTTATTCAAATATTCTCTGAGATTCTGCAATGGGCCAGATTCTCTGCCAGGCCCTGGGGATATAATGGTTAATATAACAGACTAGGTCTCTGCTCTCAGGGAACTTACAGTCTAGGGAAAACAATTTAAAGAAATAACTCCTATGCTGTATGCTAAGTATGTGTGCTACCATCATAAGTAGGTAGCCCTCTACCTCAAAAGACTTATAACTAAGATCTTTGCAGATGTAATCAAGATAAGATGAAGTCATTTGGGTGGACCTTATAAGAATGAAAGAGACACAGAGAGACACATAGGGGAGAAGTCTATGTGAAGAGGGAGGCAGACATTGAAGAGGTGCATCTATAAACCAAGGATCACCAAGGACTGTTGACGATCACCAGAAGAGGCAAGAAAGGATCCTCTCCTAGAGCCTTCAAAAGCATGGTCCTACTCACACCCTGACTGCAGACATCTATCCTCCAAAACCATGAGAGAATAAATTCCTATTGTTTTAAGCCACACAGTTGGTGGTAATTTGTTATAGAAGCACTAGGAAACTAATAACAGCTCCTAGACAGCACACAACAGAAGAGTCTAATCTAAAATAGAGGGTTCAGGAAAAGCTTCCCAGAATAAAAGACAATTAAGCTTATACTAAAAGAATGTATAGGATTCAGCCACTTGGACAGGAAGGAAAGGTGTTTCAAGCAGTGAGCACAGCATGTGCAAAGGCTCAGAGGTTGGAGAGAACATGTTAGAGGAACTGAAGGACTTGTACATAGCTGAAGCAGTAGAGAAGTAGTAGAAATGAAGCAGAAGCAATAGGGTCTAAATTATAAAGGAGCATGAAGGATGGATTAAATTAAAATGTTAACATAACAGAAAGATAAAGAGCAATTTTCTTAGAAAGAGTTTTTGATTTGGGGTTTTTTTGGTTTGTTTGCTTTGGGTTTTTATTTATTGATTTTTAATATTTATTTATTTATTTATTTGGCTGCGCGGGATCTTCATCGTCACGTGCAGGATCTTCATTTCGGCACGCGGGATCTTTTCAGTTGTAGCATGCAGGATCTAGTTCCCTGACCGGGGATCGAACCCAGGCCCCCTGCATTGGGAGCGAGGAGTCTTAACCACTGGACCTCCAGGGAAGTCCCTGCTTTTAAATGTTGAGGGACGTTTCATCATCTTCTGGTGGCATGGGGTAAAGAGGCTTCAGTCCAGAGGTAGTATAGAGGATATCTAGAAGAGATCTAGTTTTCTGTAGTGGGTTCCAGCAACACGGCAAACAGTACCAGAGAGGTGAGAGGCAAGAAAGAGAGAAGGTGAGAAGGCACACCCCAAGGTATGACTTAAGAACTTCAGACACTGTAATATCTAATATCAAATTTTCATTTATCTTCTCCTTTACTCATAAACCTTCAATGAGCTTTATTCACCAACATAAAGCAAATATATGGCAGCCTTGTGCTAGCCCAGATCTGAAGAATGAAGGGAGGCTCCTGTCCACCTTACGGGGTAAAATGGACAATGGAAGGTTGAAAACACAGGGAGATTCAGCGAAGTGATCAAGGAGAAACCAAAGAGTTCAAAGCAAGAAGGGACAGGCAGCAATCAGGACATGTAAGACCCCGCCAAGAAAATCAAGAATAAAAAATAATAATTTTTAAAAAGAAAGTCAAGAACACTCAGGAAGATTTGGGAGAAGCTTGAATCCCCTGTAGTTGGCTTGGGATGGGGATACTGGTTATAATATTTGGATGCTAAAGGAAAGGATGATCTCCAAAGGCTAGGGGCTTGAGACACGTAGGTTATACTATGAAAATAACCCCAAATCTGCAACAGAGAAAGCTGGTAGGAAGGCAGCAGTCCAGATTCCACTCCTGATGAAATTCTGAGTTTCTATCTGGGTTAAGAATAGAGAGGAAGAAATAAATGAACCCATATAAATAGACTAACAATAATAGACTGGGAATTCCCTGGGGGTCCAGTGGTTAGGACTCAGTGCTTTCACTGCGGGGGCCTGGGTTCCATCCCTGGTCTGGGAAATAGGCTCCTGCAAGCCGCGCAGCACAGCCAAAAAAAAAGCCTAAGAATAGACTAATAATAATGATGATAATAATAATCTGTTATTGAGCGCTTACTGTGCACCAAGCACAGTTCAATGTACATATTATTTCAGAGGCACATGTATTAACCAAAGGAGCAGAGAGTCTAAACAACTTGTGCAAAGTCAAAAGTGCGTAAATTCCATCCGAGACTGCTAGTTATCCTTTCAAATCCATTTTCCACTTCGTCCACAGTAATAGCGTTTGAATTAGCCACGTGGCTACCTATCTAGAGGCTATATTTCCCATTCTCCTTTGCAGGTAGGTATGGCTGTGCTAAAAAAAAGAACATGGCAGGCCCAAGACTTTAGAAAAGGCTTTTAAAAAGCCTGCTTAGAGGCATGGCCCTTGGCTGGCATCTGGGAACTTGACTGGTAAAAGTTCCCTACACTGATATAAAACTTTCCCCAAATGATTAGAGTGCCTAACCTGTACAAACCATATGGTTTACACAAACCACCTGATTTCCTTCTGAGAATCTGACATTTCAACATGTGCTAAGCAGAGTGGACCCCACTAAAAACTTCGCGTACTGAGTTGCTAATGAATTTCCCTGGTAGACACATACTGTCACAACTCCCTGCTGGAAGAACTGAGCACGTTCTGTGTGACTCCGCTGGGAGAGGACTATTGGAAGCTCGTGCTTAATTTCTTCAAAATCCACCCCATGTGTCTTTGACCTTTGCTGAGTTTGCTTTCTATCCTTTCACTGTAATAAATCATAGTCATGAGTCCTGTGACTCATATTCACTGAGTCCTGGGAGCCCTCCTAGTAAACCACCAGACCTCAGGATGGTGTTGGGAACCCCCGACACAATGGCTGAGCTTTCACCAATGAAAGGTGAGTAAAATTGATGTTGTAATTTTACTTTCACTTACCTAAAAAGATATTACTTGCCTTCCATTGTCTTTCACCTTTCTGTGGATTAGAAAAAAAATACTGTGGTGAATCAGCTTTAATCATGCAGAACATAGCAATATCCATAGCTGCTATGTCCAATATGGTACACAATAGTTACTTGTGTGCGTTTAATTTTAAATTTAAATTCGTTAGAATTATATAACACTAAAAAGGAAGGCCACCAATTTCATTCATGCTAGTGGCTATCATATTGGGCGGTGCAGATACAATGTATTTGCAGCACTGCAGAATTTCTTTTATTTTTAATTTAATATCTTTATTGCAGTATAATTGCTTTACAATGATGTGTTAGTTTCTGCTGTATAACAAAGTGAATCAGCTACACGTATACATATATCCCCATAACCCCTCCCTCTTGCGTCTCCCTCCCACCCTCCCTATTCCACCCCTCTAGGTGGTCATAAAGCACTGGGCTGATCTCCCTGTGCTATGCAGCCATTGCAGAAATTTCTGCTGAACAGCCCAGCCCCAGAAGTTAGGGGAGCAGAGATGAATGGAATATTGATTACTAAATGACCTCATGGAGATGAATAGACTCACCATCCTGGACCATCAATAATCAATGGATTGTTAGATGATAAAGAAATATAATTCTATCTTATTCAACCATATTTGAGGATATCTTTGTTACAGCAGCTTACCCTATACTCTACATAACATAACTCCCAATTTATTCTTAACCAAGGATTTAAAAAGCATGCAGATGGAGAGGGTGTGGAGAAAAGGGAACCCTCTTGCACTGTTGGTGGGAATGTAAATTGATACAGCCACTATGGAGAACAGTATGGAGGTTCCTTAAAAAACTAAAAATAGAATTACCATATGACCCAGCAATCAATCCCACTACTGGGAATATACCCAGAGAAAACCATAATTCAAAAAGACACATACACCCCAGTGTTCACTGCAGCACTGTTTACAATAGCCAGGTCATGGAAGCAACCTAAATGCCCATCGACAGGTGAATGGATAAAGAAGATGTGGTACATATATACAATGGAATATTACTCAGCCATAAAAAGGAATGAAATTGGGTCATTTGTAGAGACGTGGATGGATCTAGAGGCTGTCATACAAAGTGAAGTAAGTCAGAAAGAGAAAACCAAATATCGTATATGAACACATATATGTGGAACCTAGAAAAATGGTACAGATGAACCGGTTTGCAGGGCAGAAATAGAGACACAGATATAGAGAACAAACGTATGGACACCAAGGGGGGAAAGTGGTCGATGGAGGCGTGGTGGTGGTGGTGTAATGAATTGGGAGACTGGGATTGACATATATACACTAATATGTATAAAATAGATAACTAATAAGAACCTGCTGTATAAAAAATAAATAAAATTAAATTTAAAAATTAAAAAAAAACATGCAGAAAGCAATGTAATCATGCAGGATAGGAGCAGATTCAGAATATCTGAGGAGCACAGCTACTCTTGATGCCCAGGTCTTTAATCAGAGTTCATGTCAGTTGGTGACATTGTCCATAAGGTGTAGGGTCTCCCAGGATCTTAAAAGCTCAGTTCTCACTCTACCATTGCCCTTTGTATCACCATTCATGAAGAACTTCCACAATCTATGTACTTCTTTTTAATGTAACCATTAATGCTATAAATTTCCCTCTCAGTACTGCTTTAGCTTTGTCCCACAAAGTTTCATATGCTGCATTTTCATTTTCATTCAGTTCAATGTATTTTTTAATTTCTCTTGAGACTTCTTTGACCCATGGATTATTGAGAAGTATCTTGTTTGGTTTCCTAGTGTTTAGAGATGTATCTGTTATCTTTCTGATATCCATTTCTAGTTTGATATTACTGTGGCCAGAGAACATATGATTCAATTCTTTGAAATTTGTTGAGATTTCGAAGTATGTCTATTCCATCTTCCTGGAAGCAGAATATGTACTAATATCAGGTGCTCCCAGTTCTTGACCCCAAATTCAATAGAATACAGTCTATTTTGGTATATGTTCCATGAGTTCTTGAAAAGAATGTGTTTTCTGTTGTTGTCAGGTAAAATGTTTTATATGTGAATTAGATCCAATCAACAGGTGTGACCGGGCTCTTCTATATCCTTGATGATTTTTTCTCTCGTTGTTCTATTGGTTGTTGAGAGAGGGATGTTGAAGTTGCCAAGTAGAATTATAAATTTATCTATTTCTCTTTTCAGTTCCATTAGTTTTTGCTTCATATACTTTGCAGTTCTGTTACATAGTGAACACACACTTGGGATAACTATGTTTTCTTGGTGGATTGCCCTTTTAACATTATATAATGTCCCTCTCTGTCCTTGGTACTTTTTTTTGCTCTAAGTCTACTTTATCTGATATTAATACGGCCAGTTTGCTTTCTTATGTTTAAGGTTTGAAGGCTTATCTTTTTCCATCCTTTTATTTTTAACCTACATATATCATTTGAACAATTTAAATTGAGTTTCGTATACAACATATACAACTTTTTAAAATCCACTGTGCAAATGTCCATCTTTTAATTGGTATGTTTAAATCATTTACGTTTAATATGATTGCTGATATGTTAAGCCTTAAATCTGCCATTTTATTATTTTACTTTATGTTTACTCTCTCTGTAGTTTTGTTTCTCTGTTTTCCTTTTCCTGCCTTCTGGTAGATTATGTGAACATTTCCTCAAACTCCATTTTGATTTACCTATAGAATTTTTGAGTGTTTCTCTTTGAAACACTTTGACAGTTCTTTTTAGTGTTTCCTCCAGGCATTCATCATGTTACATATACATAACTAATCAGAGTCCACTGGTGTCAGCATTTTACCAGTTCAAGTGAAGGATAGAAACTTTATCTCTTTTTACATCCCTTTACTCTCCCCCATTCATAATATAATTATCTTAATAATTTCCTCTCCATACATTCAGAACCACATTAAAGAGTTATAATTTTTGCTTCAACAGTCAAATGTAATTTAGAAAACCCAAGAGTAAAGGGAAAATCTATTTGTATTCATCCTTTTTCATGCTCTTGCCATGTTCTTTCTTCCTTCCTGATGTTCCAAGATTCCTTCTTTTATCATTTTTGTTCTGTTTAAAGAACTTCCTTTAGCCATTCTTTTAAGATAGGTATATTGGCAACAAATTTTCTTAGTTTTTCATCATCTGGGAATGTCTTGATTCCCTCTCATTCCTGAAGGATATTTTCACTGGATGTACATTCTGGGTAGACAGTTCTTTTCTTTAAGCACTTGAAAAATGTTGTGTCACTCCCTTCTATTGTCTATCCTTTCTGAAGAGAAATCTGCTTGTCATTCAAATTGGGTTTTTTTCCATTGGTAATATGTCATTTCTCTCTAGCTGTTTTTAAGAGTTTTTCTTTGTCTTTTAGTTTTCAAGTGGGGAAAGAAGTCTAGGTCTTCCATTTATCCTTGGTTGACACCCAGGGTGGGAGACGCCTCATTACTACTAGGCAGGAGTGGGACTTCAGGCTCCCCAGTAGGCCTCCACCGGTACCATGCTGGCTAGAGAGGGGTGCCTCCTTACTGCTCCCCATCTGGACAACACTGACATGGTGAGGAATGGAGGTGGGCTTGTTATCACTGAGTGTTGGTGAAAGTTCTGACTCTCCATTAGGCCCCCTCTGACATCATCCTAGCGGGGAGAGGAAGAGCCATTTCCTTACATCAGGTGGGAGTTGAAGTCCAGACTCCCCATGTGGTCCACTGACACCACAAGGGCTGGGGTGATGGGAGGGGGCAAGGCAGTTCATTACTGCCTGGCAGAGATGGAAGTCCCAGATCCCCACTTAGCTTGTTTGACACTACTCCACTAGGGTTGTTGGGGGGCTCGTTAAAGCCTCATGAGGGTGGAAGTCTAGTTTCGTCACTTGGTTGCAGATGGAGGAGGGGTAGTAGGATGTTTTTTTCTCTGTGACATTTGACTGGAGTCTAGTGGTTATTATCTAAAAGTTTTCTGCCTTACAAGACAGTCTCTTCCCTAGTCCTTTGGTTAGAGAGCTCAAGCTTTTCTTGGGACTTTTTTTATCTGCACCCATTGGCATTTTCTGGGCTGCTGTCTTCCCCAGTATTGAGTCTGAAATATATGAGGCAAAAAGAAAACCCAGGGAACTCACCACTGTGTCATTCCTCACATCCTCAGGTCCATGGTTGGTCTGCCTCTTCTCTCTACTTTACAGAGTCTTCTTATGTTTGTTTTATACATAACACGCAGGGTCTTAACTGTATTTAGTAGAAGGGATGGAGAAAGTATGTCTACTCCATCTTCCTGGAAGCAGAATATGTACTAATATCAGGTACTCCCAGTTCTTGACCCCAAATTCAATTTGCAAGGCCACATCTTCATCATGCAGAGTCCATGCCAGTGAGCCATCTCTCACTGCCACCAGCTTTCCACTTCCCCACAGGGACACGGAGAAATAATATTCATAAAGGAAAAATAGAATACCAAACTAAAATTAAGACTCTAGAATGCACAATGGATATTAATCATATATTCTGAGTTCCAATGTAATTTTGTGGGTAATATTTTCATATATTAAACTGGTGTTCTTTTCATTTCTAGTAATTACTTTTTGCCCCATAACCCTTCCCCCACTCAAACGGAACATTAAGGCATCTGCTACCTCCAAACAGGGATGCGTCTGTCGAAAAGCAGACCATTTTTTCAGTTGTAATAGCCTGATCTCTTGAGTACAGTAAGTCCCTTACATACGAACATTCAAGTTGCAAACTTTCAAAGATGCGCATGTGCATTCGCATGTCCAGTCAACTAAGTTATTCACGTGTCTGGCATACATCGTCACGTGTGTGCGTCCTCTGCAAGTGGTTGTGCTTTTGTGTAATTTACTGTAAAATACTGTATAGAGTACAGCAGTACTGTATCTTTATTTCAAGCCCAGGATGTCCAGAAACAAGCGTAAAAGCAGCAGTGATATAGCTGGTACTACTGGACTTTTCAAGGTACTGTGCTGTAAGATTAAAAAATGTTTTATTTTTTGTTTGTTTGTTTTTTATGTATTATTTGTGTGAAAAGTATTGTAAACCCGTTACAGTACAGTACTGTATAGCCAATTGTGTTTGTTGGGTACCTAGGCTAACTTTGTTGGATTTACAAACAAATTTGACTTACTAACATGCTCTTGGAACGGAACTCGTTCGTATGTAGGGGATTTAACTGTAAATAGCAAAAAGTATATATTACCAAATAGACTGGAGAGAATGAATTGATTATATAAAATCTAGTTTTTCCTATCCTAGAAGAAATACAGATTCCCTTAGCTGTGGAAGATAGGCAGTCATAAACCGGAAAAACTGGTAAGAATTACTTGTTATCAAAGAGCTCTGAGAAAAGCATCCAAATGTTGTATGCGTGTCTGAAAGTTACAAGTAAGAATAGCCTGGAGAGGCCTTAGGACAGGACAGGGCAGACACAAGAGCAACATTGTATCTGATGAATGGAGACCTGATTTACAGTCCATACCTCGGAAACAGATGACAACCACTTGAGGGCAGTCAGCTGATCCCCGCCACCCAAGTCCACACTTAGGAAGTCTCCTGGGACTCACTCTCAATCCTGAAGGTGTGTGGACGGTAGGGGAAGACAAGAGCCTGAAATGACTGAAGAAACCCTGATTTGGCTGAGGTTAAACATCTATAAAATGAGGGCTTGACAAAGAACTTATGTTCAATTTTTAAAAATAAATAGACATGTTTTACATACCTCTGTTGAGAGCCTAAGTTTCATACCACTACAGAAATAATGAAATAATAAAGAAATGTTGGCAAATGACCAGAGATATTCAAATAAGAGAGCTTGGTTTTCCAGTAGAGTTGGTAGACTAAGTACACTTTGACAAATAAGTTAATTAAACTTTTGCTTAACATAGCCACAAACTTTTAAATGTTTAAATGAAGTTCTATTCTAGTACAGTAATAATTAACTATGGAATGCCATAAAGACTAAGAGCTATAATAGGTAGTTCTGTATGTGGTAGACAATTCAGGTTTTAGAAATCTCCACCCTTTGAAAAAGAGCCACGACGGAAAATGAAAATTGAGAGTTTCCTGTAAGAGTCAAATATTCTGTTCAGAAAGCAGTAATAATTGTTAAGGGCCCAAGACACAATTCATTTTTGTGCTTAAAGTCACTGATTCAATTTAATTAGACTGGGCCACTGCAGATAAAGTGATCACAGGGTTACAGGTCACAGGGTTACATCTCTTTGAAATGCAGCAGAACTAGAAATGGAACTATATGCACCTTTATATGTGAAATGCCACATCACAGCAACACACTGGCTTTCCTTCCCCTTCTTTCACCAGCCAGCATAGCCCAGAGTGGGTCCTCATGAAAGGTGCCCAGGAATCTGCTTTTTCTTAAGTTCCTAGGCAATTCTGAGATTCAAAACATAGAAAACAAGAGAGTACTCTAAACAGACCCTGAATCAGGCTCAGTTGAATTAGATCAATAGGCACAGACCCTGTTTCCAGAATGCTTCCTTCACCTCTTCCTCTCTCTAACTCACCCCAGCCTCAAAGCCTTTCTTTCCACAGAAGCCTCTGGGGCCAAAGCAGACTTCTCAACCTGTAAAATTCCAGCTAACTTTGAGTTCACCTTCCTCAAAGACCTCTGTGCCTGGGAGACTTCTGGGTAAAGAAGATGGAGTAATATATTCAACTCTACTACCCTCTCTCAAAGTTTCCTGAAAATATTTTCCTGAACATGAAAATCTGAGGGGAAAAAGAAAAGCAGTAATATCATCAGTGAAACAAGGAAACAGACGTAACTCCAGTACACCGCCCCAACTCTGGGGATTCTGGATGGAAATGTGGGAGGAATGCACAAGTACTTACATACTTCCCCTAGAGGAACTGTCAGTGTGTGGGGAGGCCTATGCAAGGAACTTTAGGTTAGAGAAACAAGTCCGGAAGGCAGAAATGCCCACAGGAGTGAGGTATACAGTCTTTCAGGCATAACATGACTTCGAGAACCTCTACATTTTCTACTATGTTAACCATTTGAAGGAACTGAGAGTTCAGCTGTTGGAACTGCAAAGGCATTTTTTATTTTGGTACTAATCTCTGTTAAAAGCAAATGCTCTCCAGGACTTATACCTCAGTTTAAGGCTGCAAAGAAGCTACTGAATTATTCTGGAACAAATGCACATGGAGATTTAATTGTGCTACTGTCTTTCTCATTGGAATTGTTATTGGGTTGGCATTGTACTGATTACAAAAAGTACAAAGTTTTGAGTAGTGTTCTCCTAAGCCTATTTTCCCAGAGGCCTTATTTTCAGAGCATGACTTCTACAGAACACAAGGTTTTTCAGTAATGTATAAACAGTGTTATAGTAGAAATACCTAAGAAATACCTCCTTTAGGCCTATGGAGAGTCCTAATTCAGCTCCACTGAAGGCAGATAAGAAAGGGCTAAAGGAGAAATCATGTGCATTGTTAACCTTATGCATCCCAGACAAGGGAAGTGGGGGTGGGGAATCTCCAAATAAGGCAGAGTGGATGAACAAGGTCTGAGAAGCTGAAGTGTTAAGTCCCTCATCCCCCACTCATGTTCCAGAAGACTGGGAGCCAGGCAGGACATTGGAAGACTCCTCTCTGCAGAATTTGATAAAAGAGTAAACTGTGAAAATACTAATATCAGGAGCTCTCCAACAAATGGTCCCCCTCATTATTTTGCTTTGTTTTTTTTTTTTTTTTGGCTGTGTTGGGTCTTCGTTGCTGCGCGCGGGCTTTCTCTAGTTGCGATGAGCGGGGCTACTCTTCGTTGCGGTGCGCGGGCTTCTCCTTGCAGTGGCTTCTCTTGTTGCGGAGCACAGGCTCTAGGCGCGCGGGCTTCAGTAGCTGTGGCTCGCAGGCTCTAGAGCTCAGGCTCAGTAGTTGTGGTGCATGGGCTTAGTTGCTCCGTGGCATGTGGGATCTTCCTGGACCAGGTCTCAAACCTGTGTCCCCTGCGTTGGCAGGTGGATTCTTAACCACTGCGCCACCAGGGAAGTCCCCCACCCCACCCCCGCCATTATTTTGTGAAACTCAAGAATGAAAAGCCCTACAGGCACATGCTTAGAGCTTCCAGTTAGCTTTTTCGTTCTTAACTCTTTAATATGAGCAAACAGCTACTAAGTCAGATATCTAAGGAAACTTCTGTTGACCTGAGATAGACAGCCAGATATTCCTCCAACAAAGATGGGGTTCTTTGGAATCAGCCGAGAATTGCAACTTGGGGTCTGCAACTACGGTGAGCCACACGCAAGTCCCCGCAAGGGAAAGAGAACACTTTCATAGAGGGGGAAAGGTAGGTGAGAGGACTATAGTAAACAAAGAGCCTATGGCTTTTCATTGGTTGAGCCCTTTTCAGGAAAGAAGAGGAGACTTTCTTCTTCCTGTTGGGCTCCACTATCATTGCAGGGCATAAGAGCTCCCTCTTCTGGTCTCCTGACTCTATTTGATTGAGGTTTCTGTTAATTTTTTTAATCTCTAATATAGAAGATAGAGAACCCCGTCCCCACGAAAAAAGCAATTTCCAGGAAACATACTTTACAGTGAAGAAAACTTTGAAAATATCATCAATATCCTCAGAGAGAAAAGAGAGGACACTGCATTCATGAAACAAGAATTGGAGGCTATCGGACTTCCCTGGTGGCACAGTGGTTAAGAACCCGCCCGCCAATGCAGGGGACAACGGTTCGATCCCTGATTTGGGAAGATACCACATGCCATGGAGCAACTAAGCGCATGCACCACAACTACTGAGACTGCGCTCTAGAGCCCACGAGCCACAACTACTGAAGCCCATGTGCCACAACTACTGATGCCTGCGCGTCTACAGCCCGTGCTTCGCAACAAGAGAAGCCACCACAAGGAGAAGCCCGTGTACCACAACGAAGAGTAGCCCCCGCTCGCCGCAGCTAGAGAAAGCCTGCACACAGCAGTGAAGACCCAACGCAGCCAAAAATTTAAAAAATAAAAGAATTGGAGGCTATCAAAAAGGGAACAGTCCAAGAAAAATAAGTAGCTAAAACATGAAAAATTTAACATGGCAACCAGCCTAAGAGTTACAACATCCAAAACAAACAATAAACAGGAATTACAGAAAGAGAGGACAGAGAAAATGAAGAGATGGAAATCAACAAAATAATTTAAGAACATTTCCCAGGATGAAAAGATATACATTTTCAAACTGTGAAAGGGTTACAGTACAATTAATTTTTAAAATGCCCCACATCAACAAAAAAAAAAAAACACACTAAGGCATATGTTTGGGAAATTTCAGAGCTCTGGGGACAAACAGAAGATTCTGCATGCTTTACAGAGGAAAAACCAAGTCACATATGAAAAAAAAAAAGTAAAGAAACAAGAGTCAGATGGCTTTAGACTCCTCAGCAGCAATACTAGAAGATGACTAAAGAATAAGCAATGGAGTAATGTCTTCAGCATTCCTCTAAATTCAGCCAAACAATTAATCAAGCATGAAAAAAAACGAAGATATTTTTAGAAACTCCAGGACTCCAAAAATTTACATCCCATTCACCCTTTTGGAAGAAACTATTGAATATTTCTTTACCAAAGCAAGAGAGTAAACCAAGAAAAGGAAAGAAATGGAGTAGAGGAAAGAGGAGACAACTGAAGGTAATCTCAAGATGGGATGATAAAGGAAGATCCTGGGTTAATGGCTGTGCACCGGGTTCAGGGGACAACAAACCAGGTTGGTGCAGTGTCACCAAAAGACAGCCATGTTGAGAGCTGTCATCCCTCAGATACTTGCTCCCTTGTACTGCCTTTTTAGTGGAGGAATGAACACCTAGTGAGCCTGATTCATATTACCATCTATATTCAGCCCATCTTGACCAAATGCTAGTTAATTGAACTCATGCTTTCCCCTCCATGCTACAACTGGGATCAAGAGGATATATAGAATATATGCCTTATCCAGTGTATCTCAGTCTTTAGCATGCATCAAAATCACTGGTAAACCTCTTAAAACACAGATTATTGTGCCCCAACCCCGGAGAAGCCTATTTACTATGTCTGGACTGGGAACTGGGAATTTCTAACAAGCTCCCAGATGATACTGATGCTGCTGGCCTAGGAACCAAACCTTGAGAACCACTGCTTTTTACCTTTTAGCTCTGGGGTTGGTCGCGGTGAGCTGGGAAGTAACAAACAGAGAATCCTACTCCCTTCACCCATCTTTCCTCTGGATATCGCTGGCCCACACTCCTGTCCTGCCAAATGTTTTGACTTTCCCAGGACTCATTCAAGCCTTTGCCCAAAGACTTCTGCAGAGGAGTCTCTTGTAAATCACTTCCAAGAGACTGTTCGGCTTATTTTCTCCTGGGAGATTCCTTCTAACACAGTCAGTATAGCTCCTTCCCTGCTTAGCCAGGTTTGTACTGACTAATCATGTTTTTATGTATGCTTAGGCATACATATATACATAGGTGATTTTAAAAATTGATTTTAAGTAAGGAAATTATGAACACAAAAGTCAGCAAATGGTTACCACCAGGGGAGGAATGGTGTAATCAGGGCAGGGCACACAGAGGATTTCTAAGACACTGGAATGTTCTATTTACATATGAACGTTCTTTTTATGCTTAGCCTTTAAAGTCTAATAAGACACATTTATTCTTCGGTATGAATTATACAGTACATAATTTTTAAGAGGAAATAACGCCTTCTTATTGAACAGTCCTTCTCAAAAAATAAAAAAAAGATCAGGGGGAGAGAAGACAACTGAAAGGAAATGTTCTTCCATGACAAAGGCAATAACAGATATGATGAGAAGATGTTTGAGACAATAAACTCAAGTCAGGGTTCAGATTGCCCCAGTTCAGCACCCCACCCACTCCCTTCCCCTGATGGCCAGCCCATTCAAAGATGTGTAGTAATCAGATGGCAATCAATGTAGAACGTATACATAAATACGTTGTTTTTTCAAAAAAACACCAAGAAAGAAAAAATGAAATGTAAGCAAAGAAATGGTGAAGAACAGTTATCACCAGAGGAATTACCCAAAGACTGCTCTTATTGGATTGACTAAATAGAATTGCTGACGCTCACAGAACTTCTCAAAAATCATTGATCAAGTGTCCAGGGACAGGCGCAGGAATTCATTTAACTTCCCCGAATAAAAAGTAGAATAAAAAACTCACCAAGGGGGCTTCCCTGGTGGAGCAGTGGTTAAGAGTCCGCCTGCTGATGCAGGGGACACGGGTTTGTGCCCCGGTCTGGGAAGATCCCACATGCTGCAAAGCGGCTGGGCCCGTGAGCCATGGCCTCTGAGCCTGCGCGTCCGGAGCCTGTGCTCCGCAACGGGAGAGGCCACAACAGTGGGAGGGCCGCATACCTCAAAAAAAAAAAAAAAAACTCACCAAGGTCTTTAAGGGCAGGAGAAAAAAGAAAGTAGCTGAAAGGTAAAATACTCTATGGCAGATACCCCCTGCCTCACCTCTCCAGGAGCTGCCAGGGTCGTGTGTGTTGGGTGTTCAGCTGCATTGTCTGAACTAGAAGACCCTACCACTGGCCATAGCTGATTGGTCCAAGGATAAATTCAAACAAGGGCTCAAGCCAGGCCTATCCAATTCTCTGGAAATTAAACTAAGACTAGGGGTTGCTGGAGTGGAGACACTGATAGCAGAGTTCTACAAGCTTCCTGCTCTGAACCCTCAGTTCCTGTGCTTTCCAAGATTTGGCTGGTCAGTGATTTCTTGAATGAATAAGATAATCCTGTGCCCATCCAATACACTTCTTTTTTACTTAAGCTAGCCAGAGTCTATTTCCGTTACTTACGAACCAAAGAATCTTAATTCATGGAGCCTTGTAATTCTTTTCAAGAGAAGCCTCCCAGAGCCTGACTTCCGAATACTTGCGTTAATTTATTTTTTTAAAAAATTCTAAGCCAAACGCTTGAGATTCCTGGAAGGAAATATACAAACTGTTCTCTTTATAATAAACTCATTTTCTCCTGAAGAGACAGCAAGTCAGCTGCACAGCAGGCCTCACGAGAATGGCCTGATAACCCAGTTTAGGCAGCCTCGCTAGTGTCTGACCACCTGAATCACTCAAAAGGGAAAATATTCCCAGAAACTCGGTGATCAATCCAACCCAACTTGCTTGTTTTTATCAATTTTACCTTTACTGTTAATATTTTATCTTCATTATAGGTGTAGAAACATAACTGGAAAATAATTTTTACACACATAAGCCACTTTAGCAACTCATTCTTCTTAGTGTTACACCTCTCAGAATGGGAGCCCATAAGAGGAAGCTGAAGACAATACAGGCTCCAACAATGATAACGATGATGATTCCTGAGTGTTCATTCTAAAGGCCAGCACCATGCTACGCATTTCTCATGTGTTACTTTATTTAATCCTTCCAGCACTCTAGGAGGTAAATATTAATACTAACATTCCATGGGCAAGAAAAACTGAAACTTAAAGGAGGTCAGTAACTTGCACAAGGTCACCCAGTTTGTCAGTGGTGAAGCTGGACCTCAAAGCCCAGGCCCCAGAGCTAGTAAGTCTCAGAGCTACAAGTCTGCTGACTTTATCCTTGCTCTAAAGTCCCCTCTTTCCCTCCCATAGGACTAACAACTCCCCAGGTGACTGAGAGAGAGCCCCACAGCTGCCCTCAGAGAAAACACCACCCCCATCACTTTAACACCACCCCAGATCACTTTCTTGTCTTTCAAGTTAAAAATCCTCATTCTTGATGTTAGAAATTTATAATAATGTTAGTGTTCAGAAAGAATTAGAAAAACCTACATTCTCTGATAAAAGATAAAAAAATTTACACATACGAAGGCTTTTGCCAGTTTTTCCAACTCCCCATGTCCTGTGCAGCCAGCTTACCAGGATCTACATGCTCAGAACTACCCTCTGGGGGCTGGTTCATGGCTCTGCCACCCAGAACATCTGTAGAGACAGTGAACAGGTGTGAAGACCTAACATGCTGTTTATTTCAGGTGGAGGCACAACTCCCACTGCACAGTCCCATCCTACAGCTTTTCATGTGATCTTATAAAAATATAAATCTTACCATTTATATTATATATACACATATATTTATAATTATATATTCATATAATTTATAATTATTTGTATATATATAATACATATAAATAAATAGAAAAAGAAAGAGATTGATTAGTGCATCCTTCCAAACTGAAACCACCTCAGCAAGGCCACTTGCCACATGATGTTCAATGGCACCTGGGATCTGGGAGACTTCCTGTTGCCCTATCTAGGACATGGAGCATAAATCAGAATGGCTGGGATAACCTACACTCTCACTACCCTTCATGATCCGAAGCTACATTAAGTCTGGCTCAGAAACTTACAAACCCAGAAATGAAATATACATAAGAGAAAACAAGTACATACAATAGCTCCAGGATCCACCCTTGTTTAGATCCAGGAATGTCGGCCTTGGTATCTTTGCCCAGGTCTCTAAGTTTATCCAATGAATCTGTCTTCTCTAACCACTTATAACTCCATTCAAGCTATAGCTCTGCCTGTATCATTCTAGCATGACCACTAGATATGGCTGTACAAGTTGTTCATTGTACAAGTGTACCAAGCCAAGAAGGTAAGCAGGTGCTAAAATCAAGCCCATGTCTGCTCGCCAAGCCATACACCTGGTCCAAGTTGTATCCTTCTGGCGAAAGGAGACCCTTTTTTCTAATTCACAAGAAGGCAGGTATGGCAAGGACTGGCCCTGGGAAGAAGTGGGTCAAAGAGCACGAAGGTTTTTGAGCAAAGGAAATACATCTTACTTATGTTTTAAGAGGACCACTCTAGCTTCTGGGTTAAGAATAAATTGTGAGAGTTGGTAGGGGTGGTAACAGTGAAAGCAGGAAGACCAGTGTAGAGGTTAATCTAATAAACAAAGTGAAAGATGATGGTAGCTTGGACCATGGTGGTAGCAGTGGAGGAGGTGAGAAGTGGCTGAATTCTTGATATGTTCTTAAAGGAAAGTCATCAGTATTTTCTGACAAGCAGATATAGGATAAGGAGAGAAGTCAAAGATGACTCCAAAATTTTGGGTGTGTACACTTGGAAGGATGAGGCTGCCACTGAATGAGATGGGGAGCTGAGAGGAGAAACAGTTTTCAGGAAAAGATGAGGAGCTCAGTCTGGAACATAATAACTTTGAGACTCCCATTGGATATCCATGTGGCAATACTGATGAGCTAACTGATATGTATGTCTGTAGTGCAGCAGAGAAGACTAGATTGAAGAAATAAATGTAAGCATTGTAAGCACCATACATGGTATGCAAAGCCATGAGGCTGAGAGCGGTCACCAACAGAGACAAAGAAGCAAAGAGAACCAAGGACTGGCTCTGGGGCTCCCTAACACTAAGACATAGAAGAGAAAAGAAGAAACCAGCAAAGGAGACTGTGATGGAGCAGCCAGCGTGACAGGATGAAATCGTGGTGGTGCCCAGAAGCCAAGAGAAGAAAACATTTCAAGGAGGAAGGAGTGATCAGCTGCCAGAAGCTACTGGAAGATCCAGCAGGACAGTCTGAGAAATGATACTGCACTGAGTTAGCAATAGAGAGGTTTGGGAGCATTCTAAGAGAAATATTCAGAGCCTAAAAACCTTTATTCCAAAGAAAAATTAAAAACAAACATCCAGCTTAAGAAGCTAGAAACATAAATTTTTTTTTTTTTTTTTTTTTTTGGCACGTGGGCCTCTTACTGCTGTGGCCTCTCCCGTTGCGGAGCACAGGCTCCGGACACGCAGGCTCAGTGGCCATGGCTCACGGGCCCAGCCGCTTCGCGGCATGTGGGATCTTCCCAGACCGGGGTACGAACCCACGTCCCCTGCATTAGCAGGCGGACTCTCAACCACTACACCACCCGGGAAGCCCTAGAAATATAAATTTTTTAATGGGAAAATTTGTTTTTCCAAAATCATAAATTAAAGGAAAAAGGAAAAAAAAGGAAAATCAGGAAAAAAAAAATCCTACAACCCTAGAATAGATCATTCCAAGATTTGGTTCTGTAAAAAGACCAATAAACGAGGACATAAATTTCTGGCAAGACAGAAAAAGAAACAGAAAACACACACACACACACACACACACACACACAATTAGTGCTGAGAACGTGAACATCACTTCAGTTCCAAGGATTAAAAATTGTAAGAAAACATGTCATGTGCAACGTCAAGCCAGTAATATTTTTATCAATAAATGGATTATAGTTTAGGAAATTATGTGTTACTAAAATTAGCTCAAGGAAAGGGGAAAAAAGGAACAGCTCAACAGTCATTGAATGGTTATTAAAGACGTGTGTCTCTAAAAATACCAAGACAAGATTCTCTTAAAGGCAAAGACTGTTTACTAAAACTGAAAAAACGCATAGTTCCTAAGTTAGTTAACTTATTTCAAAAAACAAAAATGGGGAGGATATAATAACCTCAACAGCAATGCTTGACCAATATAGCATAAAAAAGAAAAATACCTTTTCACGTAAGAATAAAAATTAAACCTTAGCAAAATGAATTTAGCAGATTATTAAAAATAATACCTTGTAAACAACTAGTGTTTATTCCAAGAATGCAGAGATGATGAAATGTTAAGAAACCTATTAATAAAACTCCTTTCATTAATAGAGTAAAGGAACATCATATGATCATCTTGATAGATTCCCAAAAAGGCTTTTGATAAAATTCAACATTCATTCTTAAAAAAAAAAAAAAAAGAGACAGAAAGAAAGAAACCCTTAAGAAATTATAAAATAGAAAAATATTTGACTTACATTTAATGGCATTTTTCAGCAACACCAACAAAAAGTGATGTAACCTTTTAAAAAGGCAATTTGGCAGAAGCTATGAGCATTTAAAACTGGCATACCATTTGCCTGATGAATCTATTGCCATGAAATGATTCTCCAGTAATATTTACATGCATTTGCAAAGACACAGAGCAAGAGGAAAACATCCACTGCAAAATTCTTTACAATAGCAAAAAGAGGTCTACTAATTAGGGGAATATTAAATAAATTGCAGCACACCTACTCAATGAAATCCTGGGCTACTACATATTCTCACTTGGCCAGATATAAGAGTAAGTGAAAAGTTTAAATTGCAGAATAATATGCATTGCATGATGCCATTTTTGTTTAAAATGCATATGCTCCCATATATATATATATATATATATATATATATAGGAGCATACCCATTTCTAGAGAGAGAGAGAGAAAAAAAATTTTTAAGCTATATACCAAGTATATAGGTATATGCCAACCATGGTTACCTCTGAGGAATGTGGATGGGGATATATTTTTCTCTAATTTATTCATTTACTAAAAAATATTTATTGAAAACTTACCTTGAGCCACACAGCAAATGATAGTTCTAAATTATCTCATCTTTTTGGTATGTATTACTTTAGGGCTAGAGGAAGGTATTTTATTTTATTCCCTTTCTGGATAATTAACAGATGCACATGGTACAAAATTCAATGCACAAGAGGGTAAAGACTAAAAAACCTCCCTCTCCTCAAGGCCCCAAGTCATAAATTCACCCCACCTAGAGGCACCCACTGCTGCCAGCTTCTTACACGTGCCCCCAGAGATATTTCACATATACAGGAGCACGCATGGATTGACAAAAGCATTCCCCTTAGTTGGGGCAGATTTGTCTTTTTTCTCTATGTTGGTATGTGAGGATCTTGCTCAGGTGCTGAACAAAAAGCACCAGGCTGCAGTGGAATCATTTATAGGAACATACCTCTTCATTGTCTCATTAGTCTCAGCCACACGCCATCAACCCTGTGAACTCATCAACAAAAGTGATCCTACTGCAGACCCACCCTTTAACCCCTAACCTCCCACTGGGGTGGGGCAGGGCAGTTACCCAGCAGCATGGCGTGAGAGAATCCAGCTTTTCAGACAGCTCTCCCCCACTCCTCCACAACTCACGCCAAGATCCAGAGGCATCTTGGTGCTGCCAGTTACCACCTAGTACCTCACCGATCTTAGCAGCTTTCCTCACTACCAGCTCAGAATTCCACTGCCTTGAGTTACCCATTCAGTTACCACTCATTTACTCACATTCCAGCTTCTAAACTAAGTTCATTGTCTTCTCTTTCCTTGTCCTTCCTGCACTTGTGGGTCTATGACTATATTTCATCCATTTACAGTAGGTCTGGAGAGGTTTTAGGTGGGAGAAAAATGAAATAGATGTATTAAAGCTGTCATCTTAACCCTGAAATTCTCATTCCTTTTTTTTTTTTTTTACATAAAATAAAGCGATTTTTAGGGCTTCCCTGGTGGCGCAGTAGTTGGGGGTCCGCCTGCCGATGCAGGGGACACGGGTTCGTGCCCCAGTCCGGATCCCACATGCCGCGGAGCGGCTGGGCCCGTGAGCCATGGCCGCTGAGCCTGCGCGTCCGGAGCCTGTGCTCCGCAGCGGGAGAGGCCACAACAGTGAGAGGTCCGCGTACCGTAAAAAAAAAAAAAAAAAAGCAGAAAAGCTAGTGACCCTGGGCTCACAGTCATGCATGGTCACAATGAACTGAAGGTAAGAGCTAGCAGCTGCCCTATTAAAACACGGTGCCCTAGGCAATTCACCACAGTCCCACCCCACCTACTTTCCTCCTTATATTACTTGCCGGGCCCTATGGGCATTTTAGTTTTCAAGCTCTTTAATAAGAGAGGCTCAAAAAATAGAAATGAAGAAGTTAATCTATAAAGCTACTAGTAATATAGTAATCCCAGGATACCTGATTTAACTCCCCATTCTTCATTCATTTAAATGATGGCGGTGGGATATATTACATTTAAGGTATACTGAGAAAGATGAGTAAAAATTTTATTTTTTATAAAGTGACATTTTATAAATGTGATAGTGAATTTAATTTCCTAATTGTATGTTAGGATAATAATAAATTTAGAGAACAAAACTGACTCTAACACTTTTTATAGGATCACAAAATCAATTCAAATCTACTTAGAAAATGAGTCATCAAGAGACTATATATCTAGTCAGAACTGAATTGCCACAGCAAATAGCTGGGAAGAAGAAATAACAAGTACATGTAATTTAGGTACGTAGGTATTGTGTAGCTTTTTGGGAATTGTAAATGAGAGAGCATATTGGACTGTGGGCATCAAGTCCCTCCTGCCACTTCCTAGCTGTGGGAGATTTGACAGAAGAATGAGAATAATATTATTCATTTTAAGTTACACTGATAAGGAGATAGTACATGTGACAATGCTTGTAGGCTATAATGCAGTATTCAAATGGGAGCTATTGTCTACAGTGTGCTGTATTTCTTAGTCCCCATCAGCTCAGTTCTACTCAAAGTGTGGTCGATGAACTGACACTGGCCCATGAACTCTTTGTTACAGGTCTGCAATAAGACAAATACCAAAGTTGATTGAGTAAACCTTTGGAAATAGCAATTTGATACTGCTACATTATCCAAGCCTGTGATCAGTGACTCCTCTGACCAAGGTACACACCAGTCAGTATAGTGAACTCAGAAGATGAGGTGCATGTGGCATGAGCTGCATACAGGTCAGGAGCAGAAGGAACATTTATTTTAAGGTTAGTTTGTCAACTGAAACCCCAAGGTATATAAAAACCTCAAAAATGTAAGTATTTTTAATAACTTATTTTTACAGTTAATTTGAATGTTAATTAAGCCTTTTAAAAAATATGATGGCTAAATAAGCTTCACTGGACATTTTTGCCAGAAACAAAAAACAAACAAACAAAAACCCAAACATACCTTTTCTGAATGTAGAAATAGAAGTTAACCAAATGATGACAATAGGAGTGATTCCAAAGAAAGAAAGGTTAAAGGAGTTTGTACCTGTTTTATTCAGAGTACGATCCCTTGGTTTTGCAGCCATAAGTCATGGCCAAGTACTAAAACCACAGTTGTGTTATCTGTAGAAACGTATAGCTAATGAAGCAATGAAGCCAGCTAAACTCCTAACCTTAAGTGATAGGTTTTCTATTGTATTTATTTATTTATTTATTTATTTTGCGGTACGCGGGCCTCTCACTGTTGTGACCTCTCCCGTTGCGGAGCACAGGCCCCGAATGCACAGGCTCAGCGGCCATGGCTCACAGGCCCAGCCGCTCCGCGGCATGTGGGATCTTCCCGGACCGGGGCACGAACCAGCGTCCCCTGCATCGGCAGGCGGATTCTCAACCACTGCGCCACCAGGGAAGCCCTATTGTATTTATTTTTTTAACATCTTTATTGGAGTATAATTGCTTTACAATGCTGTTAGTTTATGCTGTATAGCACAGTGAATCAGCTATATGTATACAGATATCCCCACATCCCCTCCCTGTTGCGTCTCCCTCCAACCCTCCCTATCCCACCCCTCTAGGTGGTCACAAAGCACTGAGCTGATCTCCCTGTGCTATGTGGCTGCTTCCCACTAGCTATCTATTTTACATTTGGTAGTGTATATATGTCCATGACAGTCTCTCACTTCGTCCCAGCTTACCCTTCCCCCTCCCCACGTCCTCAAGTCCATTCTCTACGTCTGCATCTTTATTCCTGCCTTGCCCCTAGGTTCTTCAGAACCATGTTTTATTTTTTTAGATTCCACATATACATGTTAGCATATGGTATTTGTTTTTCTCTTTATGACTTACTTCACTCTGTACGACAAACTCTAGGTCCATCCACCTCACTACAAATAACTCGATTTCGTTTCTCTTTATGGCTGAGTAATATTCCATTGTATACATGTCCCACATATTCTTTATCCATTCATCTGTCGATTGACACTTAGGTTGCTTCCATGTCCTGGCCATTGTATATAGAGCTGCAGTGAACATTGCGGTACGTGACTCTTTTTGAATTATGGTTTTCTCAGGGTAAATGCCCAGTAGTGGGATTGCTGGGTCGAATGGAATTTCTATTTTTAGTTTTTTAAGGAAGCTCCATACTGTTTTCCATAATAGCTATACCAATTTACATTCCCACCAATGGTGCAAGAGGGTTCCCTTTTCTCCACACCCTCTCCAGCATTTATTGTTTGTAGATTTTTTGATTATGGCCATTCTGACCGGTGTGAGGTGTAGTTTCTCTAAGGATTAATGATGTTCAGCATCCTTTCATGTGGCAATCTGTATATCTTCTTTGGAGAAATGTCTATTTAGGTCTTCTGCCCATTTTTAGATTGGGTCGTTTGTTTTTTGGATATTGAGCTGCATGTGCTGCTTCTATATTTTGGAAACTAATCCTTTGTCAGCTGCTTCATTTGAAAATATTTTCTCCCATTCTGAAGGTTGTCTTTTCATCTTGTTTACAGTTTCCTTTACTGTGCAAAAGCTTTTAAGGTTCATTAGGTCCCATTTGTTTATTTTTATTTCGTTCTCTAGGAGGTGGGTCAAAAAGGATCCTGCTGTGATTTATGTCATTGCGTCTTCTGCCTATGTTTTCCTCTAACAGTTTTACAGTTAGTAAATGTAAGTCTAGCCTTACATTTAGGTCTTTAAACTATTTTGAGTTTACTTTTTGTGTATGGTGTTAGAGAGTGTTCTAATTTCACTCTTTTACATGTAGTTGTCCAGTTTTCTCACACCACTTTTGAAGAGGCTGTCTTTTCTCCATTGTATATTCTTACCTCCTTTATCAAAGATAAGGTGACCATATGTGCATGGGTTTATCTCTGGGATTTCTATCCTGTTCCATTGATCTATAGTTCTGTTTGTGTGCCACTACCATACTGTCTTGATTACTGTGCCTTTGTAGTATAGTCAGAAGTCACGGAGCTTGATTCCTCCAGCTCCGTTTTTCTTTCTCAAGATTGCTTTGGCTATTTGGGGTCTTTTGTGTTTCCATACAAATTGTGAAATTTTTTGTTCTAGTTTTATGAAAAATGCCATTGGTCTTGATAGGGATTGCACTGAATCTGTAGATTGCTTTGGGTAGTATAGTCATTTTCACAATGTTGATTATTCCAATCCAAGAACATGATGTATCTCTCCATCTGTGTGTATCATCTTTAATTTCTTTCATCACTGTCTAATAGTTTTCTGCATACAGGTACTTTGTCTCCTTAGGTAGGTTTAGTCCTAGGTATTTTATTCTTTGTGTTGCAATGGTAAATGGGAGTGTTTCCTTAATTTCTCTTTCAGATTTTTTCATCATTAGTGTATAGGAATGCAAGAGATTTCTGTGCATTAATTTTGTATCCTGCTACTTTTCCAAATTCATTGATTAGCTCTAGTAGTTTTCTGGTAGCATCTTTAGGATTCCCTATGTATAGTATCATGTCATCTGCAAACAGTGACAGTTTTACTTCTTTTCCGATTTTGATTCCTTTTATTTCTTTTTTTTCTCTGATGGCCATGGTTAAAACTTCCAAAACTATGTTGAATAATAGTGGTGAGAGTGGACATCCTTGTCTTGTTCCTGATCTTACTGGAAATGGTTTCAGTTTTTCACCATTGAGAACGATGTTGGCTGTGGGTTTGTCATATATGGCCTTTATTATGTTGAGGGAAGTTCCCTCTATGCCTACTTTCTGGAGGGTTTTTTATCATAAACGGGTGTTGAATTTTGTTGAAAGCTTTTCCTTCATCTATTGAAATGAACCTATGGTTTTTCACCTTCAGTTTGTTAATATGGTTTATCACATTGATTGATTTGCATATATTGAAGAACCCTTGCATTCCTGGGATAAACCCCACTTGATCATGGTGTATGATCCTTTTAATGTGCTGTTGCATTCTGTTTGCTAGTATTTTGGTGAGGATTTTTGCATCTATGTTCATGTGTGATATTGGCCTGTAATTTTCTTTTTTTGGGACATCTTTGTCTGGTTTTAGAATCAGGGTGATGGAGGCCTCGTAGAATGAGTTTGGGAGAGTTCCTCACTCTGCTATATTTTGGAAGAGTTTGAGAAGGATAGGTGTTAGCTCTTCTCTAAATGTTTGATAGAATTCGCCTGTGAAGCCATCTGGTCCTGGGCTTTTATTTGTTGGAAGACTGTTAATCATAGTCTCAATTTCACTGCTTGTGATTGGTCTGTTTATATTTTTATTTCTTCCTGGTTCAGTCTCAGAAGGTTGTGCTTTTCTAAGAATTTGTCCATTTCTTCCAGGTTGTCCATTTTATTGGCATAGAGTTGCTTGTAGTAATCTCTCATGATCCTTTGTATTTCTGCAGTGTCAGTTGTTACTTCTTTTTCATTTCTAATTCTATTGATTTGAGTCTTCTCCCTTTTTTTCTTGATGAGTCTGGCTAATGGTTTATCAATTTTGTTTATCTTCTCAAAGAACCATCTTTTAGTTTTATGGATCTTTGCTATCATATCCTTCATTTCTTTTTCATTTATTTCTGATATGATCTTTATGAGTTGTTTCCTTCTGGTCACTTTGGGTTCTTTTTGTTCTTCATTCTCTAATTGCTTTAGGTGTAAGGTTAGGTTGTTTATTTGAGATTTTTCTTGTTTCTTGAGGCAGGGTTGTATTGCTATAAACTTCCCTCTTAGAACTGCTTTTGCTGCATCCCATAGGTTTTCTGTCATCGTGTTTTCATTGTCATTTGTTTCTAGGTATTTTTTGATTTCCTCTTTGATTTCTTCAGTGATCTCTTAAAGTTGCTTTGGTTGTGCTGCATTCTCTTAGCTTTTGCTTGTCTGTAAAGGTTTTAATTTCTCCGTCAAATCTGAATGAGATCTTTGCTGGGTAATCTTGGTTGTAGGTTTTTCCCTTTCATCACTTTAAATATGTCCTGCCACACCTTTCTGGCTTGCAGAGTTTCTGCTGCAAGATCAGCTGTTAACGTTATGGGGATTCCCTTGTATGTTATGTGTTGTTTTTCCCTTGCTGCTTTTAATATTTTTTCTGTTTTTAATTTTTGATAGTTTGATTAATATGTGTCTTGGCCTGTTTCTCCTTGGATTTATCCTGTATGGGACTCTCTGTCCTTCCTGGGTTTGAGTGACTATTTCCTTTCCCATATTAGGGAAGTTTTCAACTATAATCTCTTCAAACATTTTCTCAGTCCCTTTCTTTTTCTCTTCTTCTTCTGGGACCCCTATAATTCAAATGTTGGTGCATTTAATGTTGTCCCAGAAGTCTCTGAGACTGTCCTCAATTATTTTCATCCTTTCTTTATTCTGCTCTGTGGTAGTTATTTCCACTATTTTATCTTCCAGGTCACTTATCCGTTCTTCTGCCTCAGTTATTCTGCTATTGATTCCTTCTAGAGAATTTTTAATTTCATTTATTGTGTTGTTCATCATTGTTCATTTGCTCTTTAGTTCTTCTAGGTCCTTGTTAAAGGTTTCCTGTATTTTCTTCATTTTATTTCCAAGATTTTTTTTTTTTAATGTTGAGCCTTCTTTTAATTTATTTATTTTTATTTTTGGCTGTGTTGGGTCTTCGTTTCTGTGCGAGGGCTTTCTCTAGTTGTGGCAAGTGGGGGCCACTCTTCATCACGGTGCGCGGGCCTCTCACTGTCGTGGCCTCTCTTGTTGCGGAGCACAGGCTCCAGACGCGCAGGCTCACTAGTTGTGGCTCACGGGCCTAGTTGCTCCGTGGCATGTGGGATCCTCCCAGACCAGGGCTCGAACCCGTGTCCCCTGCATTAGCAGGCAGATTCTCAACCACTGTGCCACCAGGGAAGCCCCTATTTCCAAGATTTTTGATCATCTTTACTATCATTATTCTGAATTCTTTTTCAGGTAGACTGCCTATCTCCTCTTCATTTGTTAGGTCTGGTGGGTTTTTATGTTACTCCTTCATCTGCTGTGTATTTCTCTGTCTTCTCATTTTGCTTAACTTACTGTGTTTGGGGTCTCCTGTTCGTAGGCTGCAGGTTTGCAGTTCCTGTTGTTTTTGGTGTCTGCCCCCAGTGTCTAAGGTTGGTTCAGTGGTTTGTGTAGGCTTCCTGGTGGAGGGGCCTCGTGCCTGTGTGCTGGTGGATGACACTGGATCTTGTCTTTCTGGTGGGCAGGACCTCGTCCGGTGGTGTGTTTTGGGGTGTCTGTGAACTTAGTATGATTTTAGGCAGCCACTCTGCTAATGGGTGGTGTTGTGTTCCTGTCTTGCTAGTTGTTTGGCATGGTGTACCCACCACTGGAGCGTGCTGATTGTTGAGTGGAGCTGGGTCTTAGCATTGAGAGCTCTCTCTTCAAACATTCAAGCATAGCTCAATGCTCTCTCTCTCTGGGAGAGCTCTCACCAATTGATAGTACCTGGGGCCAGGAAGTCTCCGGTGGTCCATTGTCTTGAACTCAGCTCTCCCACATCAGAGGCTCAGGTCTGACACCCATCCAGAGCACCAAGACCCTGTCAGCCACACAGCTCAGAAGAAAAGGGAGAAAATAAAAAAGGAAAGAAAAATAAGTAAAATAAAATAAAGTTATTAAAATAAAGAATAAAAGAAATTGTTAAAGTAAAAAAGGTAATAAAAGAAAAAGAGAGCAACCAAACCAATAAACCCACCAATAATAACAAGCACTAAAAACTATACTAAGAAACACATAAAAATGAGAAACTAGTCCGTCGCAGACAGCAAACCCCAAGTCTATAGTTGCTCCCAAAGTCCACGGCCTCAAATTTGGGATGATTCGTTGTCTATTCAGGTATTCCACAGATGCAGAGTATATCAAGTTGATTGTGGGGATTTAATCCACTTCTCCTGAGGCTGCAGGGAGAAATTTCCCTTTCTGTTTTTGTTCGCACAGCTCCTGCAGTTCAGCTTTGGTTTTGGCCCCGCCTCTGCATGTAAGTTGCCGTCTGTCATCTGTTCTTCACCCAGACAGGAGGGCGTTAAAGGAGCAGCTGATAAGGGGGCTCTGGCTCACTCAGGCCGGGGGGAGGGAGGGGTATGGAATGCAGGGCAAGCCTGCAGCGGCAGAGGCCAGCGTGACGTTGCAAGAGCCTGAGGTGCACCGTGTGTTCTCCTAGGGAAGTTGTCCCTGGATCACGGGACCCTGGCAGCGGCAAGCTGCACAGGCTCCTGGGAGGGAAGGTATGGATAGTGACCTGTGCTTGCACACAGGCTTCTTGGCGGCTGCAGCAGCAGCCTTAGCGTCTCATGCCCATCTCTGGGGTCTGTGCTGATAGATGTGGCTCGCACCCGTCTCTGGAGCTCTTTTATGGGGTGATCTGAATCCCCTCTCCTCATGCACCCCGAAACAATGGTCTCTTGCCTCTTAGGCAGGTCCATACTTTTTCCCAGACTCCCTCCCGGCTAGTTGTGGCACAGTAGCCCCCTGCAGGCTGTGTTCATGCAGCCAACCCCAGTCCTCTCCCTGGAGTCTGACCTCTGAAGCCCGAGCCTCAGCTGCCAGCCCACACCCACCCCGGCGGGCAGGTGAGCAGACAAGCTTCTCAGGCTGGTGAGTGCTGGTTGGCACCAATCCTCTGTGCTAGAATCTCTACGCTTTGCCCTCTGCACCCCTGTTGCTGCACTCTCCTCTGTGACTCCGAAGCTTCCCCCGCTGCCCACACCCCCATCTCCACCCACGAAGGGGCTTCCTAATGTGTGGAAACTTTTCCTCCTTCACAGCTCCCTCCCAGAAGTGCAGGTCCCGTCCCTATTATTTGTTTCTGATTTTTCTTTTTTCTTTTACCCTACCCAGGAACGTGGGGAGTTTCTTGCCATTTGGGAAGTCTGAGGTATTCTGCCAGCATTCAGTAGGTGTTCTGTAGGAGTTGTTCCACATGTAGATGTATTTCTGATGTATTTGTGGGGAGGAAGGTGATCTCCACGTCTTACTCCTCTGCCATCTTGAAGGTCGCTCAAGCGATAAGTTTTCGCATTAAAAAAAAAAGTTCAGGGGCTTCCCTGGTGGCGCAGTGGTTGGGAGTCCGCCTGCCGATGCAGGGGACGTGGGTTCGTGCCTCGGTCTGGGAGGATCCCACATGTCGCGGAGCGGCTGGGCCCGTGAGCCATGGCCGCTGGGCCTGCGCATCCGGAGCCTGTGCTCCGCAAAGGGAGAGGCCACAACAGTGAGAGGCCCGCGTATCAGAAAAAAAAAAAGTTCAAAACAAACAAAAAAATTATGGAAGAAAAAATATTGGATTAAAAAGTTGACATAGCGGCTTCCCTGGTGGTGCAGTGGTTGAGAGTCCGCCTGCCAATGCAGGGGACACAGGTTCGTGCCCCGGTCCGGGAAGATCCCACATGCCGTGGAGCGGCTAGACCCATGAGCCATGGCCGCTGAGCCTGCGCGTCCAGAGCCTGTGCTCCACAATGGGAGAGGCCACAACAGTGAGAGGCCCATGTACCGCAAAAAAAAAAATAAAATAAAAAGTTGACATAGACATTTAACATTTCTTTAACAAACATCTGTGCTTTGAGAGCTTCCTATAAAATGGCACTTCAGGTTGCTAAAACTAACAAACCATATACAGTTTCAAGGACATTAGTGAAAGACTGAATCAAAAATATTTTCTTCAAATTTTCTCATGAATGTAAAGCAAAAAAAAGTAGCTCAGGTATCACTTTTTCTAGTGGTACTATAGATTGATGTTTTCAGAAACTGGCTAATGATATGAAAGACTAACTTAATGATAAATAAAGCTAGCAAAATAATTTTCACTGCGTGGCACAATGGTCAAGAATCTGCCGGCCAAAGCAGGAGACATGGGTTCGAGCCCTGGTCCGGGAAGATCCCACATGCCGCAGAGCAGCTAAGCCCCTGTGCCACAACTACTGAGCCTGCGCTCTACAGCCTGCGAGCCACAATTACTGAACCTGTGTGCCACAACTACTGAAGCCCATGTGCCTAGAGACCATGCTCCACAACAAGAGAAGCCACTGCAATGGAAGCCCGCGCACCACACGAAGAGTAGCCCCCACTTGCTGCAACCAGAGAAAATCTCTCGTGCAGCAACAAACACCCAACGCAGCCAAAAATTAAATTAAATTAAAGTAAATAAATTAAAATTTTTTTTCATTGCAAATTGATATGCACAGATGTAGCTAACATGTAAAGTTATTAAAACAAAACACAGACACAACTTAGATATATGTTATCTCCTATGAGTAATATTACAAGCAATCCAACCTGGACTGTCCATTAAAATCTTTAATGCTGATAAACATGTGTACATTCAGATACAAATGAACTTATTTACAAAACAGAAACAGACTCACAGACATAGAAAACAAATTTAGTTACCAATGGGGAAAGAGGGGGGAGGGATACATTAGGAGCTTAGGATGAGCAGATACAAACCACTATATATAAAATAAACAACAAGGTCCTATTGTATAGCACAGGGAACTATATTCAATATCCTGTAATAAACCATAAAAACCAATGAAAAAGAATATAAGTATATATGTGTATAGATGTATAGATAGATACAGATATAATACTGAATCACTTTGCTGTACACCAGAAACTAACACAGCATTGTGAATCAACTATACTTGGATAAAATTTTTTTAAAAACATGTATACAGGGAATTCCTTGGTGGTCCAGTGGTTAGGACTCCACACTTCTACTGCTGGGGGAACAGGTTTGATCCCTGGTCGGGGAACTAAGATTCCACATGCCTCAGTGTGGCCAAAATAAATAAATAAGTAACATGTGTACCTTCAAAGTATTCACATAGGCATTTAACATAAGAATCATTATTTCCCTCATAACTTTGTTTAGTTACGACTGCAGAAGACAAAAAGTTGAGTGTATAGCAATTTCTATACTAACCACCTGTATGTACACACCCAGTGAGCGTGTACAGTTCTTGTATCTTTTTTCCTGTATGATGTCATATATATGTCTCACAAAGTAAAACCAGAGTGTGGAGATTGAATGAAAGAGGAAAAGAGCTAAGAATAATTTCCAAGTTTCTGACAAGCAAATGAAAAGGTGGTAGAGGTAATTTACTGACATTTTGAAGAAATAGGATTAGCGAGAAAAATGTTTCATTTTTGACATGTTTTTAAGATATACTTGTGAGATATCAAAATAAAGATATTCAAAGTGGATATGATTTTCTTACTCAGAAAACAAATAGAAATTTGAGGAGTGTTCAGAATTTCAATGTTTCACAGCTCACTTCTAAATTAGTTTTATGTAGGGGAAAGAGCTGGAACTCACATATCCCATATTTTACTACCAAATATGCTACAAACTAGCTGTATAACTAGAGATATCACCAAACCTTTCTTAGCTTCCATTTCCTCAGGGAGATAGAAATCCTACCTCATTCATAGGGTAGGTAATTCAACTATGAGCATTTTGAAAATGGAAAAGGCAAACCAATGTCCAGAGTTACTATTATCTCTTACGCTTTTGGATAACAAATCAAACAAGCCATTTATTTTCTTTGTTTTCATAAGAATATCATTCCTTCATAAAATTGAAGGAAGCAAGTTTACAAGAATTTTTCATTTTTAAAATAAATAAACTTTAAAAATAAAAAAAAAGAACAAAGTTTTAAAAGAGCAATTCTATTGCGGTCATTTTTAAAAGAGCCAGTATCAATTTTAGAAATCCAATGATCATAGAATTTAAATGAAAAGAATAAGTTCTCCTAAATTCATATTTTATCAAAGCTCTTTACATTTTCAGAATTAAACCACTCACCACAGATTTTCTGTTACTATTTTGCAAAGTGTTGTAAGTATTAAATATATAAAGACTATCATCATTAAAGAAAATACTTTGTAAGCCCCAAAACAAGAATAGCATTAGAGTTACTGCATGTGCTTTTAAGTTAGAGGGTCTGTGTTCTAACTCTGTCTCCACTTTATAGATGCCTGAACTTAGACACATTATTATTATTATCATTATTTTGGCCACGCCATGCACAGCTTGCAGGATCTTGTTTCCCTGACCAGGGATTGAACCCCTGCCTTCTGAAGTGGAAGCATGGAGTCCTAACCACTGGATCACCAGGGAATTCCCCTAGACACATTATTTAAAATAATGAACCCTAGCTTCCAATCAGTAAAATGTAAATATTAATAGTATCATCCTAAGGGAATGGTTAGGAGCATTAAATGAGATGATATATGTAAAACATTTAGCACTGTGTGAAAGGGCTTGAGAGCAATTAGATAGATGTCTCATGAAATCAGAAAAAAATGATTAGACTATATATGAAAAATTGACCAGCTTCAACAGTAATCTAATTAACAGTGGGTTTTTTTGTTTGCATTTTTAAATTTTGTTGTTAAAAGCATCTAGTGCTGGCAAGAACAGAAAAGGAAGGATTCTATTATTACTAACCCAAGAGTAAATGGATAGAGGGAGATGCCAACATGGCGGAGTATGAAGACCCTGAATTCATCTCCTCCTACAGACACACCAAAATTACAACTACTTATGGTGCAGCTATCTATAAGGATGACCTGAAGACTAGAAGAAAAATTTTCCACAACTAACGACATAAAGAAGATATCACAATGAGACAGGTAAAGGGGGATGGAGACACAGTATAGTCAGGACCGATATCCCCAGGTTGGAAACCCACAAAAGGAAGAATAGCACAATTGTAGAGGTCCTCCCCAAGGAGTCCAGGAGTGCTACACCAGGAAGACAAACCCCCAGAGTGCCTATCTTTGAAAAATAGCACGTTTTATGTTCAGGAGAGCCAGAGGGCTATAAGAAACAGAGACTCTACATAAAAAGGGCACACACAAAATCTCACAGGCTCTGAGTCCCAGAACAGAGGCAATAGCTTGAAAGGGGTCTGTATCACCGCAACTGCTGATCTTGGAGCACCTTCTGGAGAGGCAGGAGGAAACTGAGCCTCCCCCTGGGGATGGAGACACCGGGGGCAGACATTTTGGGGAGCTCGTACTCCTGCAATAACACCAGTACTGCAAAGTGCCATTGTGGAATCCTCCCTCTAGCCTATTAGCACCGGAGACCCAGCCACGCCCACCAGTGGATCGGCATCAACCCCAAGCACCTCTGGGCCATGCAGCCAACTATGCAGAGCCTACCCTATCCTCCAATAGCCCACAACCACCACACAAGGAAGAGTCTGACAGAGGACAGCCCTGCTTACCAGCATGCCCATGAAAGTTGGCTCCCGCCACAACAGAAGGGCCCACACAGCCCACGCAGGGGCACCCTTAGAGGATATGGCTCTGGTGACCAGAGGGAAGCATACTGCTGAGCCCCATAGGAGATCACCTACATGAGGCCATTTCTCCAAGACTGAGAAACAAAACTGACATCCTAACACAAAGAAATCAAAACAAAGAACTGGGCAAAATGAGGATAGGGAAGAATAAGTTCCAAACTAAGGAATAAGACATAACCTTAGAAAAAGAAGGAAACAAAGTGGAGATAAGCAAACTACCTCATAGAGAGTTCAAGGTAATGAATATCGGAAAGATCCTCATAGAACTCTAGAAAAAAAATGGATGAATACAGTGAGAATTTCAACAAAGAGTTAGAATATATAAAGAAGAACCAAACAGAGCAAGAGAATACAATAACTGAAATTTAAAATTCGCTAGAAGGAACAAACAGTAGATTAGACAATACAGAGGAACCAATCAACAATCTGGATGACAGAGAAGGGGAAATCACACAAGGCAAACAAACAAAAAAATTTTTAATAAGATAGCTTCAGAGATCTCTGGGACAACATCAAGCATACTAACATTCACATTATAGGGGTGCCAGCAGAAGAAGAAAGAGAAAAGGGGGTAAGAACTTACCTAAAGAAATAATAGCTGAAAACTCGCCTAACATGGGAAAGGAAACTGACATTCAGCTCCACTAAGCACAGAGAGTCCTGAACAAGATAAACCCAAAGAGTTCCACACCAAGACACATTATAATTAAAATGGCAAAACTTAAAGACAAAGAGAGACTCCTAAAAGCAGCAAGAGAAAAGCAATTAGTTATGTCAGGGAACTTCCGTAAGATATTCAGCTGACTTTTCAGCACAAACTTTGCAGACCAGAAGGGAGTAGCACAATATATTCAAAATGATGAAAGGGAAAAGCCTACAACAAAGAATGCTTTACTTGATAAGGCTATCATTCAGATCTGAAGGAGAGATAAAGAGTTTTACAGACAAGCAAAAGCTAAGAGTTCAGCATCACTAAACCAGCTTTACAAAAAATGTTAAAGGGACTTCTCTAGGTAGAAAAGAAAAGGCCACAATTAGAAGTATGAAAATTATGAAAGGACAAATCTCACTGGTAAAAGTAAACACATGGTAAAGGTAGTAGATCAACCACTTATAAAACTAGTAGGAAGGTTAAGAGACAAAAGTAGTAAAATCATATATAACCACAATAACTAGTTAAAGGGATATACAAAACAAAAGATGTAAAATATGACATCAAAAGCATTAAATATTGATAGGGGAGTAAAAATGTAGGGTGGTTAGAATGTGCTTGAACTTAAAAGATTATCGACCTAAAATAATCACATATATATGTATAAATAAACACACACACACATATATATAAATCTCTGGTAACAACAAACCAAAAACCTAATAGATACACTCACAAAAAAAGAGAAAGTACTCTAAGCATAACAATAAAGATAGTCATCACATCACAAGAGAAGAGAGCAAAAGAAGAAAGGACAGAAGAGAATTACAAAAAACAGAAAACAATTAGCAAAATGGCAAGTAACAACAACTTTTTCTTCAATGAGCTATCAATATTATTACTTTAAAAGCAAACAGGATAAATGTTCCAATCAAAAGACATTGAGTGGCTGAATGGATTAAAGAAACAAGAGCCACACACCAAGGGGGGAAAGTGGCAGGGGTGGTGGTGGGATGAATTGGGAGATTGGGATTGACATGTATACACTAATATGTATAAAACAGATAACTAATAAAAACCTGCTGTATAAAAAATAAATAAAAGAAAATTCAAAACAATAAAAGAAAAACAAGAGCCATATATAATATATGCTGCCTATAAGAGACTCACTTCAGATCTGCCTATAAAAGACTCACTTCAGACTCACTTCACATACAGACCAAAACTGAGGGGATGAAAAAATGGTATTCCATGCAAATGAAAGCAAAAAGAAAGCTGGAGTTACAATACTTATATAAGACAAAAGAGACTTTAAAACAAAAACTGTGGGCTTCCCTGGTGGCGCGGTGGTTGAGAGTCCACCTGCTGATGCAGGGGACACGGGTTCGTGCCCCAGTCCGGGAAGATCCCACATGCCATAGAGCGGCTGGGCCCGTGAGCCATGGCCGCTGAGCCTGCGCGTCCGGAGCCTGAAGAAGAGAGATAATACATAATGATAAATGAATCCATCAAATAAGAAAATATAACAAGTGCGAATACATACGCACCCCACATGGGAACACCTAAATACATACAGCAAATATTAACAAACATTAAGGTTGAAATTGATAGTATATAACACAATAATAGTAGGGAATTTTAACACCCCACTTAAATCAATGGACAGATCATCAGCTATACATGAATGGCTTATAACTTATGGCATATCACCTTCTGAACTGATGCACTGAGAAGGACACAACATCACTTCCATGGTATTCTTACCCAAAATGCGTAACCTGAATTTAATTATACGAAAATATCAGAGAAACCCAAAAGGAAGGATATTTTACAAGATAAGTCAGGATAATAAAAGGTAAAGAAAGATGGAGGAACTATATCAAATTGGAGGAGACACTACAACTAAATGCAATGCATGATCCTGGACATTTGCAAAACAATTGGTAAAATTTGGATAAGGTCTGGAGATTAGTTAGTAGTATTGTATCATAATTAATTTTCTGGTTTTGACCATCATATATAATTATGTATGATGTTAGCATTCATAAAAACTTGATGAAAGATATGCTGAAAATCTTTGTATTATTTTTATAACCTTTGCTAAAACAAGTTACTTCAAGATGAAAAATTTTTTTTAATTTTTAATTAAGTAATGGAACATTCATACAATAATTATGCAGCCATTAAGCATGTTTATATATAAGTAATCTTAATGATGTTGGAAAATGCTCACATATAGCATTGTGGAAGAGAAAACAAAAACAAAAACCAGATTACGAATTGGATTATAAGTACAAATTCAGCTATGTAAATTATATAGTACATGCCTTGAAAACTAAAGCCCAGAAAGAATCCACTAAAATATTAAGAGTAGTCATCTCTAAGTAGAAGATTATAGGTGATATTTTCTTTATTCTTTTTGTACTTTTACATTTCCCAATTTTCTCTTCAATGAGCATCTACCATTTTTAGAATTAGAAAAATGTTATTTTTTAAAGCACACCATAAATTTTGTAGCACAAAAATTCATTTATACATATTTTTTCAGATTTTAGTAAAAAAATATTTTCAATACTTTGAATTTCCAAAACTATGATTTTGATAAGCCAACAATGATAAGTCTTGGCTTATGTTAGTTTCTCAATTTAGTATCAGTATATAGCCAAAAATGATTAATGTTTCTACCAGCTATTTGGAAATAGGTTCTTGGCACTATGCCCTTCTAAATCCTATGGAACTCACGTGTTGAAACAGTTACTTTATTTCCACCTAATAACTGGAACCATTCCCCAGGTCATCAGAGAAGGTTGAACATATGCCTGAATCTCAGTCAGGAATAGAAGGAGCAGAAACCTAATCATTTCTTTTTAGCCTACCACAAGTTAAGAGAAGAATGCATTTGTGCCAGAAACTGGAAAATAAAAAAGAAATCAGATCTTGCTGGGAGACAATTCAAGACGGCTACCAGGTGTCTTGAATGCCCCTTTCTTCATATGACAGCCTCCCGAGTGATAGGATATTTAGCAATGCACAGCTGAAGGGGTATAAAGCATGGCTCCCTATCCCAAAATACCTCATCTATGAGATAATATATATGATATATGATTGTTATACACATGTGTCTGCTCTCTCCATCCAGGCACTGGATATCCCATAATATTCCCCTAAATATATTCCATAAATATTTCCCCATTCCTACCCTGACAAGCCTAAGACCAGGCCCCCATTCATATCTCCAGACTTTGCACTCCCTACTCCCACTTCACTGAATTGTGAAACTTCAGTCACAATTCTGAGCTTGGTTCACCTTTGCATCCTTACCCAGCTAGTCTTAGCTTTCAGTCATAACTGCATCAATACCAGCTCTGTTCCAATCTCATCTCTGCAGGTCAAACCGGATCTACAAAGCTCCCAAGGCATGCAGTAGCAACTGCTTAGTCATTCAGCCCACTGTCACCCTCCTGGACCCCCATGGCTTCATCAGCCTGCCTCTACACTTCAGTACAGCTCTCCTGGACCATCTCTACCATCTGCTTTCTACACTCTGCTTCCTGGGGGCCCAGTCTCCCCACATGTAACATGCCAGGAAAAGACTGATTTACACTGTCTCCTATTTTTATTTTTTCTTAATTTATTACTGTTCTTATTCCAGAAAGGACTTAATATAACATATACTCTGATCCTATATTCTATTGGGGTAAAGTTGATGTACAATATTATGCTAGTTTCGGGTATACTACATAGTAATTTGACATTTGCATACATTATGAAATGATTACCACAATAAGTCTACTAACAATCTGTCCCCATATAAAGTTACTACAATATTATTGACCATATTCCTTATGTTGTATATTATATCCCCATGACTTATTTTTTATATAATTGGAGGATTGTACCTCTTAATCCCCTTCACCTATTTTACCCAGCCCCCCAACTCCCCTCCCATCTGGCAACCACCTGTTTGTTCTCTGTATCCCTGAGTCTGTTTTCATTTTGTTTTGTTTTGTTTTGTTTATTTTTTAGATTTCACATATGTGAGATCATAAAGTATTTATCTTTCCCTTCTGACTTATTTCACTTAGCATAATCCCCTCTAGATCCATCCATGTTGTCCCAAATGGCAAGACTTAATTTTTTTAATGGCTGAGTAATTTTTCATATATATATGGTGTATATATATATATATATATATATCTCACATCTTCTTTATCCATTCATCTATCTATGGACACTTAGGTTGCTTCCATATCTTGGCTATTACAAACAATGCTGCAATGAACATTGACAAGCATATCTTTTCGAATTAGTGTTTTTGTTTTCTTTGGGTAAATACCCAGAGGTGCAATTGCTAGATAATACAGCGGTTCTAGTTTTAATTTTTTGAGGAACATCCATACTGTTTTCCATAGTGGCTGCACCTATTTACAGTTCTACCAGCAGTGTATGAGGGTTCCCTTTTCTCCACATCCTTGCCAATACTTGTTTTTTGTTCTTTTTTTTATACATAAATGTATCTATTTATTTATTTTTGGCTGCATTGGGTCTTCATTGCTCTGCGCGGGCTTTCTCTAGTTGTGGCGAGCGAAGGCTACTCTTCGTTGCAGTGCATGGGCTTCTCATTGCAGTGGCTTCTCTTGTTGCAGAGCATGGGCTCTAGGTGCACGGACTTCAGTAGTTGCAGCACACGGACTCAGTAGTTGTGGCTCGCAGGCTCTAGACCGCAGGCTCAGTAGTTGTGGCGCACGGGCTTAGTTGCTCCGCAGCATGTGGGCTCCTCCCAGAGCAAGGATCGAACCCATGTTCCCTGCATTGGCAGGCAGATTCTTAACCACTGCACCACCAGGGAAGTCCCTTTTGTTCTCTTTTTGATGATAGCCACTCTGACAGGTGTGAGGTGGTATCTCATCGTGGTTTTGATTTGCATCTCCCAGACAATTAGTGATCTAAGCATCTTTTCATGTATCTGTTGGCCATCTATGTGTCTTCCTTAGAAAAATGTCTATTCAAGCCCTCTGCCCATTTTTAAATAGTTTACTTGATTTTTTTTTTAGATTGAGTTGTATGAGTTATTTGTACATTTTGGATATTAACCTCTTATCATATATATTGTTTGAAAAATCTCCCATCCAGTAGGCTGCCCTTTTGTTGAGTTTCTTTCCCTGTGCAAAAGCTTTTTAGTTTGATGTAGTCCTATTTGTTTATTTTTGGGTTTGTTTCTGAGGAGACAAGATCAAAAAAAAAAAAAACATTGATGAGACCAATGTCAAAGAGTTTACTGCCTATGTTTTCTTCTAGGAGCTTTACGGTTTCAGGTCTTACAATTAAATCCATTTTTGAGCCTATTTTCCTATATGGTGTGAGAAAGTGGTCCAGTTTTTCCAGCAGCATTCACTGAAAATGTTCTTTTCCCCATTGTATATTCTTGCCTCCTTTGTTGTAGATTTATGGACCATATAAGCATGGGCTTATTTCCTGGCTCTCTATTCTGTTTTATTGATCAATGTGTCTGTATCTGTGTTGGTACCACACTGTTTTGATAACTGTAGCTTTGTAGTACAATTTGAAATCAAGGAGTGTGATACCTCCAGCTTTGTTCTTCTTTCTCAAAATTGCTTTGGTTATTCAGGGTCTTTGGTGTTTTCATGGAAATTTTAGAATTATTTATTCTAGTTCTGTGAAATATGTCACTGGTAAAAATGGGCATTGCATTGAATCTGTAGATTGCCTTGGTCATTTTAATAATATTAATTCTTTCAATCCATAAGCACAGTATAACTTTCCCTTTGTGTTGTCTTCAATTTCTTTCATCAATGTCTTCTAGTTTTCAGAGTACAAATCTTTCACCTCCTTGGTTAGGTTTATTCCTGGGTATCTTATTCTTTTTGCTGCAACTGTAAATGGGATTGTTTTCTTAATTTCTCTTTCTGATGGTTTGTGGTTAGCGTATAGAAACAAAACAGATTCCTGTATATTAATTTTGTATCCCGAAACTTTACTGAATTCCTCTATGAGTTCTAATAGTTTTTGGTGGCATCTTTAGGATTTTCTATACATAGTGTCATGTTGTTTGCAAAAAATGACACTTTTACTTCTTCCTTTCCAGTTTGGATTCCTTTCATTTCTTTTTCTTGTCTGATTGCTGCAGTGAGGACTTCCAATACAATGTTGAATAAAAGTGGGGAGAGTGGGCATCCTTGTCTTGTTCCTGAGCTTAGAGGAAATGCTTTCAGTTTTTCTGTGTTTAGTATTAATGTTGGCTATGGGTTTGTCATCTATGGCCTTTATTACAATATGTTGAGGTATGTTTCCTCTACACCTACTTTACTGAGAGTTTTTATCATCAATGGATGTTGAATTTTGTCCAAAGTTTTTCTGCATCTATTGAGATGATCATATGATTTTTATTCTTGGGTTGTTAATGTGATGTATCATATTGATTGATTTGTGGATTTGAATCATCCTTACATACCTAAGATAAATCCCACTTAATCATGATTCATTTAATGTACTGTTGAATTCAGTTTAATATTTTGTTGAAGATTTTTTGCATCTATATTTATCAGTGATATTGGCCTGTATTTTTCTTTTTTTGTGGTGTCTTTGTCTGGTTTTGGTATCAGGGTGATGCTGGCCTCATAAAATATTTGAAATCGTTTCTCCCTTCTCGATTTTGTGGAATAGTTTGAGAAGGACAGGTGTTAACTCTTCTTTAAATGTTTGGTAAAATTCACCTGTGAAGCCATCTAGTCCTGAACATTTGTTTATTCGGAGTTTTTTGATTACTGATTCAATTTCATTACTGGTAATTCGTCTGTTCATATTTCCTATTTCTTCCTGACTCAGTACTTAAAGATTGTACATTTCCAGGAATTTATCTAACTACTTCTTATGGTTATAGATGATTTTACTATTTTTGTCTTTAATCTTCCTACTAGCTTTATTAGTGATTGATCTACTACCTTTACTGTATGATTGTCTTTACAAGTGAAACTTTTCCTTTCATAAATTTCATATTTCAAGTTGTGGTCTTCTCTTTTCCACTTAAAAAAGTCCCTTTAACATTTGTTGTGTTGTCAAGCTGGTTTAGTGGATCTGAACTCTTTTATTGTTTGCTTGTCTGTAAAACTCTTTATCTCTCCTTCAAATCTGAACGATAGCCTTGCCAGGTAGAGCATTCTTGGTTGTAGGTTTTTTCCTTTCGTCACTTTGAATATATTGTGCCAATCCCTTCTAGCCTGCAGAGTTTCTGCTGAAAAGTCAGCTGGGTATCTTATGGAAGTTCCTTTGCACATATCTAGTTGCTTTTCTATTGCTGCTTTTAAGATTATCTCTTCATCTTTAATTTTTGCCATTTCAGTGTAGACCTCTTTGGGCTCATCTTTTTCAAGACTCTGTGCTTCCTGGAAGTGGATGTCTGTTTCCTTTCCCAGGTTAGGGGAGTTTTCAGCTAATTTTACTTCAGAAAAGTTCTCTACCCCTTTTTCTCTCTCTTCTCCCTCTGAGAACTCTATAATGCAAATGTTAGTATGCTTGATGTTGTCCCAGATATCTCTTAAACTATCCTCATTTTTTAAAATTTTTTTATTTTTTCTGTTCCACTTGGATGATTTCCACTACTCTGTCTTCTAATTCACTAATACATTCCTCTGTATCAAATAATCTCCTGTTTATTCCTTCTAGTTTATTTTTTTTCAGTTATTATATTCTCCAGCTGTTTGATTCTTCTTCATATTTTCAAACTCTTTGTTAAATTCTCACTGTGTTCATCTATTCTTCTCCTGAGTTAAGCACCTTTATGATTGTTACCTTGAACTCTTTATGGGGACTACTGCTTATCCCCATTTCATTTTATTCTTTTTCTGAAGCTTTGTCTTTTTCCTTCATTTGGAACATATTCCTCTGTCTCCTCATTTTGCCTAATTCTCTGTGTTTATTTCTATGTATTAGGTATATCACCACATTTCCCAAACCTGGAAAAGTGGCCCTATGTTGGAGACATCCTATGGGACACAGTAGCACACTCCCTCTGGTTACCAGACCTATATGCTTTTAGGGTGTCCCCTATGTGGGCTGTGTGGACCCTCCTGCTGTGGTGAAGTTGACTATCGTGGGTGTGCTGGCAGGCAGAGTTGACCCCAGCCCTTTTGGCTGCCAGGCCCTGCCTCATGTGGTGGCCGCTGACCCACTGGTGGGTAATGTCAGATCCCAGTATGGGTGTCTGTGGTGCCCAGAGTGTCCTAGGCTGGTGCCAGCCCACTGTTGGTCAGGTAAACCCCCAGTGCTACGAGGCTAGAGGGAAGACTCTGAAATGACCCTTGCCAGCACCAGTGTCCTTGTGATACAATGAGCTACCAAAATCTGCTGTTGCTAATGTCTGTGTCCCCAGGGGGAATTCCAGTTGCCTCCTGCACCTGAGAGGCTCTTCAAGATCATCAAGTTGGTCTGACCCAGGCTTCTTTCAAATTACTGGCTCTGTGCTGGGACTTGGAGCATGTGAGGCTTTTGCATGCACCGTTTAAGAGCAGAATATCTGTTTCCTACAGCTCTCTGGCTCTCCTGTACCCAAGTCCTGCTGGCCTTCGAAGCCAGACATGCTGGGGGCTTGTCTTCCTGGTACAGGACTCCCAAGCTGGGGAACCTGATATAGGGCTCTGACCCCTCACTTCTGGGGGAAAACCTCTGCAATTGAGATTTTACCCCCATTTGTGGGTCACTTACCACCTGTTGTGGATCTTGAGCATACTACATTTCTGCTCTTCCTACCCATTTTGTTGTGGTTCCTTTTTTTGTATCTTTAGTTGTAGAAGATATTTTCTGCTAGTCTTCAGCTCATTCCCATAGATAGTTGCTCTGTAAGTAGTTGTAATTTTGGTGTACCTATGGGAGGAGGTGAGCTCAGTGTCTTCCTACTCTGCCACCTTGGCCACTCCTTCTAAGATGGGATCCTTAACCCACGTGGCTTTTCATAGGGCTTCTACCTGCCCTATGAAGTATAATGGGATCCAAAACAGTGTTTCTCTGTGACATCAATTCCTGCCCCTTCTAAGACAATAGTGTCAGAGGCAATTCTTTTCCCAAAAGAAAAACAAAGACAAGGCACTGACCTTGAACTGCAAGCTAGAAGCCAAGTAAAATACTAAGACAGCAAAGGTTACAACAGTGATCTTGCTGTGTGTGCAGCTCAGACCTTTTTACCAGCCAAGTGCTGCTCTCCCACGTCCCCTGCTGGATATATAGTAGCTGCTGCAACTCTTCCAAAGTCCACAGCCCCAGGCCAGCTGGTCTGACACATATTTACACCTCAGAATGTATAGACTAAACTTTAAAGAGAGGCCACACTTGCTAATCACATTTCATTAACGTCAATGCCATACTAGAGAGAGGGAGCACCCCTCAGTGCAAAAAGTTATATGATTTTAGGAAAATTACTCTGCGTTTCCCTGGGCTTCAGTTTCCTCATCTATAGCATGTGATGTTAACATTCACCCCCATATGGTTGCCGTAAGGATTATATGAGCTAGTACTTGTAGTAGAGCCTGGCCCTGACAGGCATCCAACAATTTTCTCTCTCCAGTGCCCTCTAAGTGGCACCCAACCTCTTGGCACCCTAGTGACTTTACCTATGAAATGGTGATAATACCTGCACAGTCTACTAGTAAGAGCTGGCTGTGCTCAATGAGATAACAGATGTGTGTCAAAGCACTCTGTAAACCATGAGGTGCGCTGCTAATTAATTCATCAGTGACAACACCTGCCTGGCATTTTGAAGAGACAAAGATGGCAATACGAGTTTCGATCCTTACAGAATTTTATAAATTTGTGGATGAAATAAGCCTGCATGAGAATAACTATGTTTCAAAGCAGAGTCTAAGTGGCATATTTAGTTTTACAGAAAAAAAACAGTGGGATCATAGAGGAAAGAAAAATTGGTTTTTGTCTGAGGTGGAGAGTGGGACAAGAATCACAGATGACCTCCTGAGTGTGTTCACAATCGAACCAGGTCCTAGAAACAAGTAAGATTTGTGGCGCCAAAAATGAGGAGAGGGCCTCCCAGACTCCGAAAAGAGTGAGGGCAAAGACGCAGAGGAATAGAGGTTCTGGGGACAATAAGGACTCCAGTTTGGCTGCAGTATGGGATGAGGTGCCAGAGTAGAGAAGAGGGTTAGAAAGAGAGGTTTGGACACCATAGGGTTCTGTTGAATGGAACTTTATAGCCAGGCAATGATGAGCCATCTAAGGTTTGTGAGCTGCCTGTCTGAGGAATTTTACAGAAGACAATGTGAAGGATGGCAAGATATGGGAAGAATGAAGGTGAAAACAGGAAAGAATTGATTGCCAAATAGAGACAATGGCTTGAAATGATTTGGCAAGGGCAGGGGGAGAGAAGGGACTTAAAGGAAGGGGAAAATATAAATAGAAAGCATTACAATCAGAGTATTGAAGAAAGAAGGCCACATATTATCACTTGGTTTTACACATACCAAAGAAAAAATATCAGAAGAATGTCGCAAGCTCAAATTGGTCCTGTTGGGTTTTTTTGCGGTACGCAGGCCTCTCACTGTCGTGGCCTTTCCCATTGTGGACACGCAGGCTCAGCGGCCATGGCTCACGGGCCCAGCCACTCCGCGGCATGTGGGATCTTCCCGGACCGGGGCACGAACCCGTGTCCCCTGCATCGGCAGGCGGACTCTCAACCACTGCGCCACCAGGGAAGCCCAGTCCTGTTCTTAAGTAATCTTCAAAAAGACAGAAGCAGTGAGATGAAGTTGTAAAGTGCTTCTTCTACAGACTTCTAGAATTAATAGGGCAAAAGTGGGGGGGTGGGTAGAATTACTTAGCATCTGAGTAGGTGAGTTTCAGAAATAAATCTCCGCAATATGCATTCAGTAAACATATACTTTGATATCTGCTTTTGACTTTTAAAGTTCCATAACGTGTTACAAATTATATTACTCTTAAAATATGTTTACCTGAGAGCAGAAGCTTATCTGCCTGTAACTCCACGATCATCCTGCACAATGAGGAATTTACCTTGCTGCTTTTTCAAGGTAGATTGGAAATCAACCAATGCAAATCAAACCTTCTCATTTCATCAAATATTATTCACCCCACTGACTAAATTGAGAAAACAAAGACAAATACACTATGGAATGGTCAATTCATAACAGCAAGGATGGGGTTCTTCTGCCTTCAGCACACTATCTAACATATTAGCAATAATTAACATATATTAAAATAAGCTATCTCATCAAGCATATGCCCCAAATTAAGATGCTTATTACATAACACCTTCACACAAAGACACATTTTTCAGGGTTTGGCAAGTTGTTCTTTTAAAGTCATATGTGTTTAATGTAGAAAATAAGAAAAAAGAAATAGCAAGCATGGGACTTCCCTGGTGGTGCAGTGCTTAAGAATATTCCTGCCATTGCAGGGGACACAGGATTGAGCCCTGGTCCATGAAGATCCCACACGCTGCAGAGCAACTAAGCCCATGCACCACAACTACTGAGCCTGTGCTCTAGAGCCCGCGAGCCACAACTACTGAGCCCATGCACCACAACTACTGAAGTCCGCATGCCTAGAGCCCATGCTCCGCAACAGGAGAAGCCACTGCAAGGAGAAGCCTGCACACTGCAGAGTACCCCTGCTCGCCACAACTAGAGAAAGCCTGCAAACAGCAGCAAAGACCCGACACAGCCAAAAAAAAAAAAAAAAAAAAAAAAAACTTCACAAAATTATTTTTTAAAAAGAAAAAGAAATAGCAAGCATGATCTAATGTACCATGATTGATATGCATGTATCATTAATTTTGGGTAGTCTTTTTTCTATGCTTAGTCTTTTTTCTATGCTTTTTTAGTCTTAGTCTTTTTTTCTATGCTTTTTTTCTTTGGGGCCTCACAGCGTGGCTTGTGGCATCTTAGTTCCCCGACCAGAGGTTGAACCCAGGCCCTCAGCCATGAAAGCCTGGAGTCCTAACCACTGGACCACCAGGGAATTCCCCTTTCTGAGCTTTTTAAAGAGGCATGTTAAGATTAGAATGTGTGTGTGTGTGTGTGTGTGTGTGTGTGTGTGTGTGTGTGTGTGTGTATCATCCTGCTGTTTTATTTTGCTTATCATTACAAATATTTTCCCATTGTTAAAATCTGGAAGAGTTCCCTCATAACCCATATTGCTTTAAGAAGACAAGCTGAGAAATTAATCTGTATTAATTTAGAAGTGAATGGAGATTTCCAGTTTGCAGTCCAACATTTAAAAGCTTAGAAGTCATCACAAGAAAAAAGCTGAACAAACTGATAATCAACAACCCTTCCTAGATCCATAGAGAATTAAGGTCACAGGGCAAACCCCAGCCCCCAAATTGGAAAAACAAACAAATATAGAGAATCACTGCTTACCAGGAACAGAAGCCCAGGAACAGAAAGCCCACTGCTAGAGCCAGTACCAGTAAGAACACGTAAACTATAATCGATGAATTGCTGGAGTCTCATTGTACACAAACGTGAAAGTTAAAAACTCTGAGGGGTCATGTCTTAGGAAAGCTCCCATACTTTCATGAGTTTTACCTCTAAGAGCCCCACTAGGTTCTCAGTATGAAGACTGGAGGAAAATTCCCAAGTGCTTCCAGCAGGGGGAGGGGAAATATAATTATTTTGAAATACACACAGAGAATTCTGCTCTCCTTAACTAAAGCCTGCCCTCAAGGGAAACTGTTTTACCTTAACCTAACAAATCTGGGAAAAGGAAAATACCCAATTTCAACCCCCTCTAGACTACCTGTCTCACCTGGGGTGGGGAGGTGGAGGCAGGAAAGAAAGCTGAGAAGCACTTGTGGAGGCCACAGCCCCGGGGCACAGGCAGACTAACTATAGGACTGTAGAATGCCTCCCATCCCCATATCCCCACCTTACAACCACAAAACAGGGCCCCTGTGTAATAACAAGGGATTACAGCTTGAAAGAACTGCCAGCCTCAGACCCTATTTGAGTAGGAGTCTTCTAGGAAACCAAAAGACAAGGGAGACAAAGGCAGGCCATTAGAGGAAATTCTAGGCTCTACCACAGCTACAGCAAAAGGTAAACACAGCCTAACTCCCAGCCAGATAAACATACAACCTCACATTAAAATCCTATTAACCTCATTTCCCTTAATCCAATACATCATGTCCAGTTCTGAACAAATAATTACAAAACATGATAGAAAGCAAAAAAAAAAAAAAAAAAAAAAAAAAAAAAGAGTCAAAGTAAGCATCAGGACATATGACAGAAATTTTGTAATTATCTGACAAGAAATTTTAGATAACTATGATCATATGCTAAGTGCTCTAATGGAAAAAATGGACAATATGCAAGAACAGATGGATAATGTAATCAGAGAGATGAAAACTCTAAGAAGCTATAAATCAAACACACTGTAAGAGAAGTGAAGAATGCCTTTGATGGGCCTCATCAACAGACTGCGCGTGGCTGAGGAAAGAATCATTGAGCTTGAAGACATCAATAGAAACCTCCCATACTGAAAATCAAAGAGAAAAAGGAAAGAAAAGTGGAACAAATTACCTAAGGACTGTGAGAAAATTACAAAAGGTATAACATTACATGTAATGAGAATACCAGAAGAGAAGGTAAATGAAATATTTGAATTAATAATGGCTGAGATGTTTTTCAAAACTGATGACACCAAACCCCAGATGCAAGATGCTCAGAGAACAATAGGATAAATACCGAAAGTCCTACACCTAGGCACATCACATCCAGACTACAGAAAATAAAGGACAAAGAGAAAATCTTGAAAGAAGCCAGTGAAAAAGAGCATCTTACCTATAGAGAAAAATAAGAATTATATCAGATATCTCTTCAGAAACCATGCAAGCAAAAAGAGAATGGAATGAAATATTTAAATTGTTGAAAGGAATGGAATGGGGACGTGTTTGGGGTTCCCTAAGACCACCTTCATGTTCCATGACTCACTAGAGGGACTCACAGGATTCAGAAAAGCCAAATCATAACCATACTCATGGTTATGATTTATTACAATGAAAGTATACAGATTAAAATCAGCAAAGGAAAAAGCACATAGGACACAGTCCAAGAGAAACAAGATACAAGCTTCCAGTTGTCCTCCCCAGTGGAGTCACATAGACAGTGCTTAATTCTCTCAGAAATGAAGTGTGACATGCGTGAAGTGTTGCCTAGCAGGGAAGGCTCACCCAAGAGCTGATATCCAGGGTTTTTATAGAGTGCCCACATGACTGATATTAGCTATTTAGCCTTCAGTCCTCTCCAGAGGTCAAGCTGATACAGTGTGGCCCAGGGCCCCAGGGAAACAAAATCAGATGCTCACCATAAATCACATTGTTAGTGTAAACTATCTGACGTAGTCCAAGACACCAGATATACAGATACACTCTTATCAGGCAGGAGATTCCAAGGGCTTAGAAGTTATCACTCAGGTGATGGTCAAGGACCAGTCCTAAAGACCTTTCTTTGGAATGTATGGGATTTGGACAACACAGGCCTGATGAGTTGATCATTTACTACACGAGAAGCCATTAAGGACACAGTTGCCTAGATATGAAAAAGCTCACCAGATAGTAATGGAATTGGATGCAGAGCTCCTTGGTTCTGTGTGCCCCTTTCCCACACAGGCGTAGTGCACTCAGTAGAACATATACTAAAATATGGCTGTCAAACAGGAAGGGCAACAGTGTTCCTATGATCCTTGCTGAAGGATCCATCAGTGGGAAAAGGACTTTGCAGAAGCTTCTGTTCGATAGAACATAGGATTACTGCTGTAGGAAGGCAGTGTGATGGAGAGAAAGGAATTGCAGGCTCAGAATGAGGACACCTTATCTAATTATGACATTTGTCTAATGGCTTCAGGGTCTTCATCTGTAACATTTTTCCTATGTAGAGACAGAAGGCATTATTGCACAGTAGGTAGGAATGCCAGCCAGGGCAGGCTTAATGGGCAAGCAACGTGTGTGGGCACACACAGCCCTACACTCAAAAGAGCCAAGAACTTCGTTTCATGCTCTGCTATTACCATCTTGAAATTCCTAACAATTTTTAAACAAGAAGCCCCACATTTTTGTTTTTCACAGGACCACACAAATTATGCAGCCTGTCCTGGTGTCAGGACTGGAGTGGGCCTATGGGTTCAAATCCCCACCTACACTTTTTTAGGAACATGACCTAGGACATATTATCGAACCCATTTTAATATTTTTTAAAATTAAATTTAATTTTACTTTATTTTTACTTATTTTTGGTTGCCTTGGGTCTTCATTGCTGTGCGCAGGCTTTCTCTAGTTGTGGCGAGTGGGGGCTACTCTTCGTTTCGGTGCATGGCCTTCTCATTGTGGTGGCTTCTCTTGTTGCGGGGCTCTATGCGCACGGGCTTCAGTAGTTGCGACACATGGGCTCGGTAGTTGTGGCTCGCGACTCTAGAGTGCAGGCTCAGTAGCTGTGGCGAATGGGCTTAGTTGCTTCGCGGCATGTGGGATCTTCCTGGACCAGGGATTGAACCCATGTCCCTTGCATTGTCAAGCAGATTCTTAACCACTGTGCAACCAGAGAAGTCCCTTGAACCCATTTTAAACCTATTTTCTTTTCTGTAAACTGAGGATAAAAACAGGTTGTTGTGACAATGAAAGGAGATAATATATGGAAAGAAACAGCATTGTACTACACATAGTCTACAAGTGGTAACTATTATTTGTTCTCAACAATGACAAAATGAGAATAGATTAGCTGACCTCATTTTATATAGAGTTTATAGAGAGTATGTCCATTGCTGTGTAACAAATTACTTCAAAACTCAGTGGCTTAAAAGAACATTTATTATCTCACAGTTTCTATGGGTCAGAAATCTAGGTGCAGCTTAACTGGGCCCTTGGCTTGGTCTCTTACCCATCAGGTGTCACCTGAGACTGCAGTCACCTCAAGACTCAAGAGGAAAAGAATATGCTTCCAATCTCACTCATGTGGCTATTGGCAGGATTCAGCTCCTACTGGGCTGTTGGACAGAGGGCCTCAGTTCCTTGGGGCTGCTGGCTGTAAGACCCTCTGTTCCTTGCCAAGTGGGCCTCTCCATAGGGCAACTCCCAACTTGGCAACTCACTTCCATCAGAACAAGCAAGCAAGAAGAACCAGAGAGCGAGACTGAACAAGACAGAAGTCACAATCTTTTAAGCCTAATATCAAAAATAACCTATCATCATTTTTGCCATACTTGAATCATTAGAAGCAAGTCACTAGGTCCATCCCACACTCAAGGGGAAGGGACTACACAAAGGCATTGTTAAAGACTGAACTGAGTCACCATAAAATCCATATGCTGAAGTCCTAACCCCCCAGTATCCTAGCATATGACTGCATTAGGAGACAGGGCCTTTAAAGAGGTAATAAGATTAAATGAGGTCATATGGGTGTGGCCCTAATCCAATATGACTGGTATCATTATGAGAAGAGGAAGTGATACCCCGGACGTGCAGGCAGAGGAAAGGCCCTGTGAAGACACAGTAAGAAGACAGCCATCTACAGGGCATGGAGAAAGCCCTACGAGAGATACCAACCCTGTCAAGACCTTGATCTTGGGCTTCCAGCCTCTAGAACTGCGAAAAAATACATTTCTGTGTTTAAGTTGCCCAGTCTGTGGTATTTTGTTATGGCAGTGCTAGCAAACTAACACAGGCATGAATACCAGGAGGCTGGGAAACACTGAAAGCCATTTTAGAAGCTGCCACAGAAGACCCTGGCCTAGCTTACTGTCAAGGCCCTTTTGTGCAACAATCTTTTAAGACGAACTTCTGCTTTTGCAGAAAAGAATACAGTTGGCATTCTCCTCCATGGCAAAGTAGCCTGACAGCCATTAAGCAATCTTCAATAAATCTGTATCCAGGAAATTTTAAGCTCTGTGATTTACAGTCACCTGCAAAGATGTCAATTGCTAGAATTAACATTCCTAAACCTTCAAAATTTAAGTAATCTCAGATTACAGAACATTAAAGATTTTCAGAATCACCCCGATGTGTCCTAGTTTGCTGTATTTCAAAAACTTGTTTTGAGATTAGATCTATTTCATTTGCCATCATTTTTATATCTATGCATACCCTAGGCATTTTCTGATCTAATCAGAAAGGAAAGCCAATAATATACTTTTTTCCAACCAAGTTCTTTAAAAAGGATTGACATATGCCGAATTTCCTACAGCTGCAGCCTTTCAGACAGCAATCTTGCTCTTTAAGAAAAAGAAAGTAAACTAATAGTTTTATGAAGACCTTTTCAATGTAAAATAACTCGTGGGAGTTTTCTTCAAAGCATTTGAAAATTCTAATAATCTAGCTACCCGCCCACATCAGTACTCTTAATTAGAGCCTCTTTTTACTTAAAAGGAACTGTAACAACAACAACAAAAAAAAAGGCAAGAAAAAATAAGATTAAGCCAAGCATATATGCCAACTCCACCTCTCATTAACACTGTGTCAATTAAAAAAATAGTCTGGGACTTGCAGTTCCAGCCATGACAAAATAGCTGATATTAGACTTAGCCTTACTGACATATTCTGGGCAAAATACATAAAATAACAATTTGCAGAACTGGACACCAATCAAAACAGAACTATCATACTTGAAAGAAGGAAAGCAAAATGAGCTTCACATTTCACCCAGCTTGGGAAGTTGAGTCCAAGAAGAAGTTGCATTTCAAAGGACAAAGGAAACAAACTAGAGTTGGAGGTTGCCATGGTGGCAGGCATTCAGAGGTCAGGGGCTTAAGAGGAGGGAACTGCACAGGAGAGAATTTCAGGGAAAAGATCTCATGAAATTTTACAGAAATTCTTCCCATATCCTTGGCCCCAACCTCTCTGAGTACAGGGTGAGACTCCCAGAATCCTAGCAGAGAATAACTGCTAGGATACTGGAGAGCTGGGAAGAAATTTCAGAGGCAGCACAGTGCTGGGAGGATGGTGGAGTTCTAGCCATCTAACCAGCCAGAATGGTTAGTTAGATGGATATTGGATCCTAGACTTATTCATATGAGTCACAATAAAAGGTCATGCTCTAGGTATAAGGACTATACCCTGGGAGAAAGGTCAAAACTGAAATAAACCCACCATAACAGTCGAAATCCAATCCTCATCAGAATTAAGGTGATTTGCCAGTAAATTAACTGGCAGCTAGAACAAAATTCAACACTTTTTAGAGGAAGATAATGCTATCCGAACTTCTAAAAGTATCATCTACAATATCTAGCTTGTGTTGACCTTAAAAAAAAAAAGACAGCCAGTTATTTTACCAGGAAAATGAGTTTATTCGGAAATAGCAAAGGAATTGTTGTTCAGGACATGCAAACTATGGCACGCCACAGGCAAGTCTGAGGACACAAGGAGAAGGTGGGCTTTTATTAGGTTTTTAGGACGTAACTGGAGAGGGCTATGGTGGGTCTTCATTGGCTGCAGGCGATGGGCAGCCTGTTGTTGATGGGTCAGAAGGAAATCTTTCCTCCCACTGCGGTCTGTAAGCTGTGGTGAGTGATATATGGGTGAGAGCGCCCCCTTCAGGGCTTCCTGATTCCATTTTAAATGAAGTTTCCTTTATTTTCTCACATGAAACAAAAATTTACCATATGAGAAGAATCAAAGTAAAGAGACTAATAGCCAAGAGTTAGAATATTGAGATGATCCACATATTGGAGTTAGCAGAGATGACTTCAAAATAACTATAATTAATACATTAAGTAAAACAAGTTGATTGACAGTGAAGATAACAAGAGGGAGTTCATCAACAGAGAATTAGGATCTTTTTAGTCTTTTTTTTTTTTTTTTTTTTTTTTTTGGGTTTTTTTTT
>NW_020172592.1:4769985-4915878 GCF_003031525.2 Neophocaena asiaeorientalis asiaeorientalis
TTTTTTTTTTTTTTTTTTTTTTTTTAGGATCTTTTTAAAAAAGAAATCAAGTAGATATACAATAATTGCAAAATTCAGTATCAGAAATTAAGAATTTATCAGATGGGTTAACAGCACAACAGAAAACACAATGAATTTGAAGACTGGCCAAGTAAATATATCCACACTGAAGCAAGGAAAGAGAAAAAATAATACAAAAAACAAGTGACCTAAAATCCATTTTTGGAAAGATACTCTCTTATATACCTTTCTTTTTCTTCTCCTTTTCCCCAAACAGGTTACTTTTGAGAGAAGTAAGGTAAGATTGAGATTTAAAAGAATACATACCAGGTGAGAAATATCTACATGATAAAGACAGTCTCTGACTTAACAATGTTTCAACTTATCAATTTTTTGACTTTACAATGGTGTGAAAGCAAGATGCATTCGGTAGAAACCATGTTTAGAATTTTGATCTTTTCTTGGGCTAGTGAAATGTGGTACGATAATCTCTCGTGATGCTGGACAGAGGCAGGAAGCTGCAGCTCCCAGTCAGCCACTCCATCATGAAGATAAACAGCTAGTACACTTAAAACCATTCTATACCCAAACAACCACTCTGTCTATCACTTTCAATACCATATTTAACAAATTAAATGAAATATTCAACACTTTATTATAAAATAGGCTTTGTGTTAGATAATTTTGCCCAACTGTAGGCTATGCTAAACTATGATGTTCGGTAGGTTAGGTGTATTAAATGCATTTTTTAATTATTGTCAACTTACGATGGGTTTATTAGGGTGTGGAAGACAGTCTGCAATTAAGAATTAGGCTTGGCCACAAAAATTAAGCAGAAAGAATGCCTGGGCAATTCAAATCTCCTCCTTTCAAAGCCCCCACCCTCTCTACATCCAGAGTCCAAAAGCCAAACCATTGCACTCCTCTTCAACAAGTTCAGAACCTCTACTGGACTGCCCACTCTTCCAAAATTAGGTCTCAGACCCTACATTTTTTTTTAACCTTAATGATTTTTTTAATATCTTTATTGGAGCATAATTGTTTTACAATGGTATGTTAGATTCTGCTTTATAATAAAGTGAATCAGCTATACATACACATATATCCCCATATTTCCTCCCTCTTGTGTCTCCCTCCCACCTCCAGCTCTGTTTTTCTTTCTCAAGATTGCTTTTGCTATTCGGGGTCTTTTGTGTTTCCATACATATTGTAAAATTTTTTGTTCTAGTTCTGTGAAAAATGCCATTGGTAGTTTGATAGGGATTGTACTGAATCTGTAGATTGCTTTGGGTGGTATAGTCATTTGCACAATGTTGATTCTTCCAATCCAAGAACATGGTATATCTCTCCATCTGTTTGTATCACCTTTACAGACCCTACATTGAAAAGGTGCTCACCCTGTGTCTCATTCCCTCAAGCTCTGGATATTGAGCAAATTGATATGCTAATTAACATAATGCAATTCACTTGTTAGCCCTTATAGATTACCATTCAACATAATAATCCTGGAAATACAATACATAATGCAGAGAAGTAAATTACTGAGGTTGAAATTTGGTACTCTAAGACATGCAAGTTAAATATGGCAGTACTTTAGATAGAGACACTTTATTTTAAATAACAGTAATGAGGAGGAAGAGAAGGATGATAACAAAAATGACAATACCTCTACTATTTGTTCTAATTGCATATAAACTGTTGATCCACATGGCATTTAAACAACTCATCAATATCAGAAATAATGTGAATGCATAATCTTAGGTATTTTACTTACCTTCCTTCAATCTATTACTTAGAAGACTCAAAAAGTAAAAGAAAAAAATTAAATTGTGGAGAATGATCCTGTTAAAAGATATTCAGCATTAAATATATCACAGAGGAGGGAGTTCTTCAAGACAGTAAATACATAATGTTACAGAACTTATATACTTGTTGAACAAAGCATTTCATAAACTGTTTTATTCTAGTTCTTAAAATGCACTTGTAGCTCTTCTATAAAGTTTAGTTTTCAACTAAATAATAATAGCTCTCCACTGTCTATCAGAAGACATCTGAGCTCTTTCTTCTAACATAATAGACCCCCTATTATCTGCTTCTATCAAACTTATCCACCACATCTCTCTAACTACAGTCCCCATATACAGTTCTCCTCACATCAGAGCAGTGCCTGTTTCTTGCATATACCTCTCATTAAAAATGCATCCAGTGATGAATCTTTACAGAAACTCTTCCCAAATCTTTGGTCCTGAGCTGTATGAACACAGGGTGAGTGAGACTCCAGGAAACACAGCAGAGAACAGTTACTGGGAGACCAGAGAACTGAGCTGAGCAGAAAGACAGAGGTTGCACAAAAATTTACTTTTGGTAGGCAACTAACATTCTATGCCATTTCTACTTCTTTGCTTACCAAATATTGAGACCCCACTATGTGCCATGTTCTATTCTAGGTGCTAGGGATATAGCAGCAAACAAATCAACTAGGTCCTTCCCCTTACGGTAAGAAAGCCAGGAAAATGGGGAGGGTTGAAAGAGGGAGCAGGAATAGTGAGGGAGAATTAATTGGCATTTGTTGAGGTCCAAAGGCAAGAGAGGGTATGACTCTAAGAAACTAATGTGATCCTTTTGGAATTTATTACTAAAACCTCTTCTCATTTCACTTCACCTTCTCTAGTTGATCCTATCTATTCTAGATAAGATCTATTTGATCTTATCTCCTCCCTGGAACCTGAAGTCAGGGTAGTAAATAAGATAATTAAGAGAAGTTGTGGTGAAGTAAAACGAGAAACTATATTAGTTATAAATTACAAATGGAACAAAATATAAAACTGTAAACCAAAATATACCAAAAGATAAAGAAGATGTGGTATATATACATATAAACATACACACACACACACACACACACACACACACACACACACAGGAATACTACTTGGCCATAAAAAAGAATGAAATTTTGCCATGTGCAGCAACATGAATAGACTTGGAGGGCATTATTCTAAGTCGAATAAGTCAGACAGAAAAAGACAAATACTATACGATATCACTTACAGGTGGAATCTAAAAAATACAACAAAATAATGAATATAACAAAAAAGCAGCAGACTCACAGATATAGAGAACAAACTAGGGGTTGCCAGTTGAGGGGAGGGGTAACATAGGGATGGGGGAGTGGGAAGTACAAATTATTGAGTATAAGATAGTCTACAAGGATGTATTGTACAACACAGGGAATATAGCCAATATTTTATAATAACTAAATGCAGTGTAACCTTTAAAATTGTATAAAAAATAATTAATTTTTTAAATTAAAAAATAAAAACTATGTTTTCTAACAAACAAATAAATAAATAAGAATAAAAACATATACCAAAGGAAACCTTAGGAAAATATTTTTTTCCAATCTCAAGACAGAAAAAGACTTTGTTAAGTATGAAATAAAACTCAAAAGGCATTTTTAAAAGTCAATGATTTGATTAATAAAATTCAAAACTTCTGCATGGCAAGGATGGTCATAAGCAAAGTCAAAAGACAAATGAAAACTCAGGGGAAAATATCTACAACTAATATCACAGATAAAATTTCCCTAAAATATAAAGTGCCTATAAATCAATGTGGAAAAGATCAATACTCCAACAGAAAAATGGGCTAAAGGAAACACAAATGGTTATTTAAAATATGAAAAGATGCTTTACCGCACTCATAAGAAAAATGCTAATTTAAAGAACAATACACGATATTTAAAGGACAATACACCATTATCTGTTTGGAAAGACGGAAAATTTGATAACACACAAGGCAGTGAAGCTGGGAGCAAACTGGGGCTTAGTCTTCAGAGACCTACTAGACTCCTAACAGCACACCACTCAACCATTCCTAGGGCATGGCCTTTATCTTCATGGTCCAGAACAGTTGTGATCCAGTTATTTCAGATCCAAGAAACATATCGATACTTCCCTTTTAGCGAGACTTCCCAGAAGTACCACACAACACTTCTGCTTACATCTCAAATATCAAATTATTAGTCATAGAGCCACACCTAACTGCCAAGGAGTCTGGGAGCCTTTTAGCTTGATTGCAATAGGAGCAGCTAAATAGCACAATTTGGGAAACAGAAAATGGATTTTTGATAGGCAACTAACATTTTCTGACATGTCTACTTTTTGCTGACCAAATATTCATACACACTAATTCTCAAGTCTCATCTAGATATTGCATCCAGGTCATAGTTCCGGAATTCTGGGAAATGTGCACCTCCCATTTGGACTGGATGCCTCTCCAGGGTCCAGCAATCTAAGAACTTAAAGACAAGTTAACTGCTCCCAATTTACCCAATATACAAAGGTAAAACAGGAGCAAGATAACCACATTTAACACTGCCATTCAGAAAAGGGGAGAGAGGAAAACCTGCAGTGGTCACTGGTCTATAGCAATACAGATTTACATGGGGCAGAAACAGAGACTTACTTTCCTGGCAGTATCCGGTGCTTTCAGTTCTGCTTTCATGGAAACTCCTGGGCCCTCTAATTTTGCTCTCTAGGAGTTTCTTTCTTGCCCATGGCCTCATCCTCAGTAGGCATTAGGGAACATCAGGGAGCTAGTGACATCTCTTAGCTCACTTACTGTTAGTGGCACAGTTTTCTTCAGGAAAAAAATGTATTTCTCCCTCTCTGTCTCCATGCCCTTTTCCTTACTTCCTCTTCTGGACTGTCCTTGACATAAGAGGAAAGAAAATGCTGCAGTACCTTTTTTTCATCATTCCAGTTATTATTATTTAACTTTTAATATCTTTGCTTCTTACAGGAAAGAGAACATCAACTCAAATTTCCCAGTACAGTTTCTGTCAACCTCAAAAGTTTTTTACATTTAATTCAAAAGCATTTGTTGAACACCTACCATGTATGATGCACTAAGGATCCCAAGTTGGAGATCCTGGTCCCTATCTTGGCATGGTGGTTACAAGGCATAAACAACTGGCAGCACTCATCAAACTGTCTGCTTAAGATCTGCTCATTTTACTTTATATAAAATATACCTCGATAGAAACGTAGGCTATTCAAGATAAAAAAAAATGTTTAGTTTACTGTAGCTGGCATAATAATTTCAAGCAAGTTAAATTTACAATGTGAATTTGACTACTCTATGTGCTATTGTGTATAGAGCCCTGGATACTGGATAAAGTAGTTGGGCCCTCTCTATGGAACTTGAAATGTTAATATTTTGTAGTGTTGCAAACATCCATTATACCATTTCATTCGTTGTATAAATTACTTTTAAATGTGGCATGTATCAGTAATAACATCATATGCTTTTAGTTAGCAGACATGGGTTCAAATCCAAGTTTTCTCTGTGATCTGGGGAAAATGACCCAAGCCTCTGTTTTATCTGTAAAATGGAGATAATGTCCTACTTCACAGCATCGTCGTGGTAACTAAATGAAAAAAGTGCCAAGTCAGGGCAAACATTCCCTTTCCCACATTATCTCCTCCCAACATCTTCTGATGTCATCTTTCAGCCAGGATTCATTTACCAATTATGACTAACACAGAAAAATACTGGCCCTTTACAATGACTCATGTTATAAAAGTTTACAGTTCTCAAAGCATTTCACACTTAACACATATAATCATATAACTCACCCATTCATTCTTATTGAACATCTACTATGTCAGTACCTGTGCTAGCCTCTAAAAATACAGTCCTGTGTTTATGGAGCTTGCATTCTAAAGGTGAGAAAAAATTATTTATATACATATAGAAAACCAGGTGGGTGAAAGTTTTTTGAAGAAAAATAAGACAAGGTTAAAGGAGAGAATGGGCTGAAGAAGACATACAGATGTCCAACAGGCCCCATGAAAAGATACTCAACATCACTAATCATCAGGAAATGCAAATCAAAACTACAATGAGGTATCACCTCACACCAGTCAGAATGGCTATCATCAAAAAGTCTATAAATAATAAATGCTGGAGAGGGTGTGACGAAAAGGGAAGCCTCCTATGCTGCTGATGGGAATGTAAATTGGTGCAGCTACTATGGAGAACAGTACGGAGATTCCTTAAAAAAATAAAACTAGAGCTACCATATGATCCAGCACTCTCACTCCTGAGCATGTATCTGGAAAAGATGAAAACTCTAATTCAAAAAAATACATGCACCCCAATGTTCACAGCAGCACTATTTACATTAGCCAAGACATGGAAGTAACCTAAATGTCCATTGACAGATGAATGGATGAAGCAGATGTGGTATATATATACAATGGAATATTACTCAGCCATAAAAAAGAATGAAATTTTGCCATTTGCAGCAACATGGATGGACCTAGAGATTATCATACTAAGTGAAGTATGTCAGACAGAGAAAGACAACTATCATATGATACCAGTAACATGGGGAGTCTAAAAAGATGATACAAATGAACTTATTTACAAAACAGAAAAAGACTTTAAAAACAAACTTACGGTTGCCAAAGGGGAAAGGTGGTGGGATGAGGGATAAATTAGGAGTTTGGGATTAACAGATACATGCTACTATATATAAAATAAACAAGGACCTACTGTATAGCACAGAGAAACTATATTCAATATCTTGTTATAACCTATAAAGGAAAAGAATTCAAAAAAAATATATATGTATACTGAACCACTTTGCTGTATACCTGAAACTAACACAATATTGTAAATCAACTATACTTCAATTTTAAAAAAATAAAATTAAAAAAGAATGGAGATAAGACTGGTGTAGGGTTTGCTGTTTTACATAAGGATCAGAGAAGCCATCTCTATCAAGATGGCATTTGGGCAGAGAACAGAATAAAGCCATGCATATGGATATCTGGGAAAAAGAGTTCCAGGAGAGAAAACAGCTAACTCAGACTCAAAAGTGAGAACATGCCTGGCCTTTCTGAAGGACAAGAGATCAAAACAGCAAGAGTGCAAGTGAACATGGATGAAGAATCCTAGGTGAGGAAGAGATCAAAGGCACATAAACCAGATTACAGTTCTGTAGGTCATAGAAAGGATTTGGGCATTTACCCTCAGTGAAATAGGAAACCACTGGAAAGTTTTGATTAGGGTGTAAGGAGATCTTGCTTTTAAAAGGATGTGGAAAAGACTTTAATGCATATGGGAAAGCAAGAGGGCTACTGCAAGTCTAGGACAGTATTCTCAAATCTGAGTTGTATCCGCCACATACAGGACTTTCTAAAACAGATTGATCACACAAAAAGAAGTTCACAAATGTTCACAGCACCTTTATTCATAACAGCTAAAAACTGGGAACAACTCAAATGTCCTCTAAGTACATCCATACCATGGACTACTCAGCAATAAAAAGGAATAAACTGGATAAACACACAACCTCAATTGATCTACAGAGAATTACGGTGAGTTAAAAAAGCCAGTCCCAAAAGGTTACTCCCTGTATGATTCCATTTATATAACTTTTTAAAAATTAATTTATTTTTGGCTGTGTTGGGTTTTTTTCTGCTGCGCACCGGCCCTCTCTAGTTGCGTTGAGCGGGGTCCACTCCTCGTTGCGGTGTGCGGGCCTCTCATTGCGGTGGCCTCTCCCGTTGCGGAGCATGGGCCCCAGGCACGCGGACTTCAGCAGTCGTGTCTCCTGGGCTCCAGAGCACAGGCTCAGCAGCTGTGGCACACGGGCCCAGCTTTTCCGTGGCACGCAGGATCCTCCCAGACAAGGGATCGAAACCGCGTCCCCTACATCGGCAGGCGGACTCTCAACCGCTGTGCCACGAGGGAAGCCCTATATAACTTTCTTGAAATGAGAAAATCATAGATGGACAACAGATTACTAGTTGCCAGGGGTTAGGGACAGGGATGGGGTGTGAGGGAGGAAGGTTGGCTATTAAAAGGGCAACCTGAGGGATCCTTGAGGTGATGGAAAAGTTCTGACTGTATCAAGGTCAATATCCTGATATTGTATACAGACTTACAAGATGTTACCATTGGAGGAGACTAGGTAAAGTTTACAGGGATCTTTCTGTATGGGTTCTTACACTGCATTCAACTCTACAACTAACTCAAAACAACTAGTTTAATTCGAAACAATGGTTGAAGTAATTAAATCACACACACAGACCATTGGGGCTCATCCCCAGTTTCTGATTCAAGAAGACCTCAACACATGCATTGTTAACAAGCTTCTAGGTGATGCTAGTCTGGGATCAGCTATGACAGCCACTGGTTTAGTGAATAACACATTGGGGCAAATATTATTCCTATTTTGTGGAAGAAACTCAAGTCTATAGAGTAAGTGACTTCTTTACCAAGGGTAGTAGGAACTAAGCGGCAGGGCCAGGATTCAAATCAGGTCCTATCAGCTCAGTGTTTGCCTAAGCAAAATCAAGGTCAGAAATAATCTTATTTGTAAGGACTCTCTAGTACCTAGCACAGAACAGAGACCAATGCTTGCTAAACTGGATTGCACTGCCCTGAAATCTAAAATTCAATACAACGTAGGAGCTTAGTTATAAACATTTCACAAACCTTCAGAGATACAGACATTAAAATGGTACTAGTCTCAGCTCTTATCCTATGCCTTGAACAAATGCTTAAACTCTGTTCCTCAGCTTCCTCAGATGTGAGAAAAAGGAACTGCTCCCTTTCCACTTAATTCTAGATTTCTTCCTTTAAAATGTTCTGGGGTTTTATAAACAGCTACAAGTTAGCTCCTGAAAGAAAAAAAAAGTTACATTTCCTATCCATGTTAGTATTTTATCAAAGCGGACACTTGCCATAGCTCTATTTCAATTTCTGGAAACCCTAAATAAAGAAAAATGTGCACCAAAATACTAACTAAACAAAAATTCACTGACAACACGTTTAGGAGAAAGGATGAGGGCGTGGGGGAAAAGGCCACAACCTTAAAACAGTTCTACGGGGATTTAAAAGCTGCTCAGAGCTTTTAGCAAAATCATACCTGTACCAATTCACGGAAATGTTAAAGCAATTACATTAAGTGCATACCAAAAATGGTTTCCCTGCAGTTAGCTCTCCAGAATTCCACTTTAAAACCCCCTTATGCAATAAGCCTCCACAATAGTCTTGTCTCCTTGTCTCCTAAGCAAAGGTAACAAAACTTGAGGAAATAGTCTTAAATAGCTAGGACGGTTTTACATTAGAAATAAGGTATTTCTGGAATGATAGCTCCAGTTACCGGAGATTACATTCATGATCATTCTCTAACACTGGATGTTAGAAACATTCAATCCAATGGGCACCTCCCAAACCGTGTCATACCTTGTTTCAGGCCTACCTTCCTATAATTAATTACAATTCCCAAAACTAACTAAATAGATCTATTTTGTTAGAATTACAAAAAAAACTAAGTTTAAAGAGGGGGGGGGGCCTTCAAATACTGATAAAGGTCCCAGGAAACCAGGATGCGGAACTGAAAACTAGTTCCATTAAATGCCTTTTCTTCTATCAGAAAATAGGTAGGGTTACTATTCTGTGTAGCTCACTATGGGCTCTTGCCCAGCCACCTCTAGCTTCCTAACAGTACTGAGGGAAATCTTAGACTCACGTTTAACTCACAAATCATACACACAACTCGCCAATGCCACGCCCATTCCCTACCAACACAGCCAAAGAACTCTATTTCTTTTAATGAGAATGTTACTCCAGTGCAGTACAGGAAGTAAGGACTCAGTTTGTCACAGAGAGCTGTCTCTACTTTTACTACTTCAGAACATCTCAGAAGGAGTTATTAATTCACTGCAAAGGGAAACTGGAATCCATTTGTTAAGTGAATGGACAGGAATTAACTTGGAAATTTTCTTATTTTTTTAAAGTAGCATCTAGGCACATACATAGATTCCCTGTTTTGAAAAAGTACCAAAAGGCTAAATTTTTACCTAACAGTCCTATCATGTTCAATTCAAGAAGGACTCAAGGCATAACATTGTTAAAAAAAACATTTATTTTAATACAGTCTATCATAAATAAGTCAGTAGAGGTTCCACTCTGCCACAGACGCATCTGAGAAGTAAGAGCCCTGTGCCATCCAACTGGTGAACGTCTGAACGATGTCCCATCTCTTATCCCAGCCAGAGTGCACACCTTCCATGTTGTTCCTCTGCATTGATTGCTTCCAAAACCAGATGACCAAATAGTCCTTTATCCCCAAAGTAAGCTAAAATGTTTGTGAAGAGGAAAAATAAATTAAACCCCAAAGTAAAAACTTCTTAAACATAGCTTAAGAATTAGAAGATTTTATACATTTATGTTTGTGTTTACTCATCTATCAAATTCAGTTAGCAGAAGGATCAATCTCATTGGGCAAAAAAAAAACAAACATAGAGACCTATTTAAAGAAACATAGTTTTATTACTTTTTATTGTAGTTACCTATTATAAACAAAAAGGAAAACATAAATTGAGGTCAACCAAAATATTGATATGAAGGACTGATGAACCCAGAAAATAAAGCTGTATCATTATTAGATCCAGGAAAGAGACAAGAAAGAGGTGTTTTACTTCTAAGTCCTGTTGATTAAAAATGTAGTTTCTAGTAGTATGTCAACTTAAATAAAATTGCATTACAAAATGACAATCTGAGCATTGTTAATTTTTAGAAATTATTTTCCCTCTGCATATAAAACAAACCAACATGCATCTATTCCCAGTTTTCAAAAGTGTATTAAAATCTCACAATAAACCCCAAGTATTTTTGCATACAGTTAAGCTATGAAAACAAATTATTCATTTATCGAAGTCTCTTCCTCACTGGTAATGAGCATCTAATAAGATAAAGAGAAAAGAAAATCTTCCTTGGCTTTATAAAGATAATGGGAACAATCATTCTCTCAGTTACTTAGTATTCATATATTTTGCCTAAATAATGTTTTACTAAGATATTGTCCCTTATTCATTAAATTCTGCATTTTAAATAAGGCATTCATATCAACCAACCACGTACAATGCACCATCCTGAGTGAAAGAGGAGGACACTAAGACAAATGGGGACCTAATCCCAAGGAATCTAACAACTTAACAAGGGAAACAGACCAGTAAATCATGAACCATATTATCTCTACAAGTGTGATATATATAAATTTAGATATAAACAATAAACTTTATATTGCTAAATAAGTTTTATATTAATAAAACATTTACATTACTGAAAAGCCTGGCAGATACAAGTCTATTCCTTTCAGGGTACAGACCAGGTAACCCAGGAAGACCACTTAGTCAAGTCTCTCCAGTGCAAGCAGCACAGTATATGAAATTCTGTAACAGGATAACTCTTAACAGCATTCCTCAATCCCTTCCTAAATCACAAATATCCCTGGAAAGAAATCAGAAAATGTCCCTAATGACAGAAAAGAATGATCATCAGCACCAGCAATGACAAGAGCACTGAGATGACAGTAAGGTGAAGAAACAAAAAGCAGGGGGGTGGCTGCTTCATCCAGTCTGCAACTTTCAAGGGTCAACTCTTGGTGGGATAACTGAAGCCAGTACAACAAAAGGGTACATCTAGCACCACCTCTGGATCCTGGATCACCTGGGGCTCAAAAAACACTATTTCTCAGGATGCAGGTCTAGTCTAAAAACTGTACAGGAGGAAATGCTGTATCAGTTCCTGTTCCAAGACCACCAAGAGGTTAGGATCATTTAATTAAGTTAATTCAACATTTAAAAAGTGTTGCCAAAGTAGTTGGCAGCTACTTTAGGTACTTGCAGGACAACATAGAATGCAAATAAGCAACAAGCATAATACAAAGCAAAGAATGACAGACACAAAAGAATACTATAGGAACACAAAAAATGGTGCAATTTCAGTTAGGAGAAGGGGGAAAAGATTTAGGGAAGAGGTGACATTTGAGATTGGGCTTTTCTAGACAAGTGAAAACTGAATGGAAGAAGCATTCCAGGCTGAGGGAGAATAAGCATACAAAGGCATGAAAAAATACAGTTTATTCTGGGATTAGCATGCAGTGTCATGTAGCTAGAGCATAGTTCTCACAGGAGAAAAAAGTGGGGTAAATGAGGTGACATCGAAAAGATTAAAAATTATTATTAACAGTTTACTGCTCAAACATTACTTGTCAAGCACCGTTAATACTTTACACACAATATTCTTATTCAATCCTCATCGCAATCTTATAAAGTAGATAGTATGCCCAACTTATAAAAGAGAAAACTTATCTTAAAAAGGTTAATGGCCTCTTGGGAAGAAGTATTTGATGGTAACTTTCAGGGCTTGGAAAATGTTCACACAGCTTGACCAGGTAGTTCCATCTCTGATAATGTTTCCTAAGGTACTGTTTCCCTAAGGAAATAACTGGTCTGAGGTCTATCGGCTACTCAGTAGCAGATACATTACCTGAAACCCCATTTCACAAAAAAGAAAACTGATAGTTCAAAGAGTAAAGGCCAAAAAAAGGAGCTTGGTGGGGACCTTTGAAAGCAGTTTTAAGAAGCTCTACCATAAAAGGTTAAAGAAAGAGAAAAGTGAAGAAAGGAAGCAGTGAGTGAAGACCATTTACTGAAGAACTGTATCAGGGAAAAGAGAGTAACAGCACAAATGGACACAAAGAGGGCACACATGGCAATAACCCTTAAGAAGGAAAAACCCTTGCTTTGAGAAAGGAGAGACCGGCAAGTCAGAGAAGATGGAGGAAATTCATATCAGATGGCACTGTGCTAAGTAACAGGTCATATTACCTAGGGAGGCCACATGACCCAGTGGAAAGTGCGTAAGCCTTGGAGACAGACATACTCTACCACCTACTGACTGTGTGACCGGCTCTGAAGGACTGAAGTGACAATTAGAGATACTGCACATAAAGCACTTAAAACAGTGGCTGACACACTGTAAATGACTGTTAGTAACATGACTATTATTATTTCTGCTCATTCTAGAAAAGAGTGGCTTAGATTAGAAGTCTGAAGAAGCTGAAGACCTAGAATAGCCAGTGAAAAGTCTGCTAGGACAATCAATAAATGTCTTAAGACAGAGGGTAAAGCTGAAATCCCACAGCACCTGTGCAGGGGTCCTAGTCATCGAAGTGCCAGTCCTTTCTACAGAGCAATCCTGCCTGTTCCAGATTCTGCCTTCACACATACACATATACACACACACACGCATACATATGGATTTCACAAGTATATACATACACACACACATACGTCTGAGTATATGAATATATATACTCCGTATATCTGTGTGTGTTGTGTGTGTGGAAGTTTTCACAAGTGCTTATCCAACAACTACAAGGTTGTTTCAGAGAAAGGAATTTGACAATGCATTTTCAGAGTCACAAATGTTCATACACTTTGATAAGGAAATAAATCAAAACCTATGCACGTAAAAATGTTTGTTATATTGTTATTTGAAATACTAAAAAACTGAAAAACCTAAGTGATCAACAACTAGAAAATATATGGGCTATCAACTCTAACATTGGGTGAAAAAAGCAAAATTCTCTGTACTCTTGTTAGAATGACATAAAAGGCCGTATTTATCTGAATAAGGATAAGACAGGAATACAGGTATTAAAAACAGTTCAGCTTTTAAAGTGGTAGGATAAGTTAGTTCTTTTCCTTTTAAAATATGCTTCATTATGGTTATAACACCAACGCAGTATATACCGGGCTAGCCAAAAAGTTCATCTGGCTTTATCCATTCTTACAAAAAACTCGAACGAACTTTTTGGCCAACCCAATAAAAATTAGGAAGGGGAGAGAAAGCAGTTATCTGATAACATAAGTTAGACTGGTCTGCAAACTGCTGCAGTTTTCCAACAGCCCAAAACTACACCTGACTGATAAAGCTCTGCTACAATACGTACCACTATTTCTCTTTTGCTTGCCATGACTTAATACTAATGTATGAATATTTGCCCTGCAATGCTTATTTGTAAGAGCAGTACCTCAAAACAGTTGGTTCAGGCATTCCAGGATCTGCACCCCTCTTAAATCCTGAGGGAGATGGGGAGGGAAGAAAGAGAAAGAGAATAAAAACTAATTAAAACCCTAGCAGACAAAAAATTTACAATCAAGACTTTTTCTTTTTAAATCAATCTAGGGTAGCTAGAATGATATCCAGATCTACCAGAATTACCTAGATTTACCTGCGCAACAGAACAGTCTTGAATTTTCACTAGAGTATGTGATTATGTGCAGAACTAATCAGTAGGGAAGACAAACTACCTTATTCCTATAATACACACAATTAGCACAGCAACCCTTAGCACACACTCTTTCATTATTAGTCATTACCCACAAAAAAGATATCACAACAACCAAATCACAGTGGATGAACTACAAAGAGCACAGGGATTTTTTTTAAACTATACTTTTTTAAAGAAACAATTGAAGATATCTTATTTTATCCCCTATGAACCACTCTTTTCATAAAGCAGCCAAAGATTGGTGATAGAAAGAGGGGGAAAAAATTTCAAGTTATTTTTAATTAAATCAACACTCATTACAATTATGATTAAATAAAACTTTTACCTTTTAAAATATATCAATTAACTAGACAACATATATACTAATTTGCTGAAATAACTGATTAAAATTAGACTTGGCATTAAGAACTGTGGAGTATGAAATTTTACCCCATTTTCAAGACAACAAACTGGCCCACCAGTTTCACAGATGCTGGTAGAAGATACAAGATTCCAAGTCAGAAACGACAGGATTTCCCTGGTGGCGCAGTGGTTAGGAATCTGCCTGCCAACGCAGGGGACACGGTTTCGATCCCTGGTCCTGTAAGATGCGACATGCCGCGGAGCAACTAAGCCCGTGAGCCACAACAAGAGAAGCCACGGCAATGAGAAGCCTGCGCACCGCAACAAAGAGTGTAGCCCCCGCTTCCCACAACTAGAGAAAGCCCGCACGCAGCAACGAAGACTCAACACAGCCAAAAGTAAGTAAATAAAATTTTTTTTAAAAAATGTTAAGGGAGAAAGTTTAGTTATTAAGAAAAAAAAGAGGAAAGAAACAAGGACACTTCATTACTCCCAGCAACAGCTACAGTCAGAGTATTACCATTTAGGAGATGAACCCTGAGATTGGGGAACCAGAATCTTTCATAATGGGCAGTGAGCATGTCTCCCCTTTGCCCTGGAACTATTTTCCAAGGCTGTTCACCCTACCAACATCCTTAAAGATATGGAACAAAGGGTGGTCACTGCCTCTGCTCACCAGATTTGTAGAAATTCAAGATACTATGGAGAATTGTCTTCCAACAGGTAATTCATTAAAATCCTTTTGTTGGTAACTGTCCAAACACATTCTTTATCATCATGTCACTATCTGTCCGATTTTATAGCACTATATTCCCACTATACTCCCTGAAGCCCTAAAAGGTATGTTTGAACCTAAATTACACAAGAAATTCAACCTGCAGTTGCAGCTTTTAGTGAGAGCTAAGGTGGAGAAGTAAAGCATGGGAAGTAGGTTAGACATGAAATTAAGTTTAGATACAGTATAAGGAAAAAGACAATGATTAACAAGGAAGAAGCACAAAAAGATAGCCTTAACATCAATCTCCACCTGAGTTGGACACTAGGGTACCAAAAATCACCATAATGGTAGTCCTAGTAAAGAGAATATAGCTGGTGTGCACAGAAAAGAAAATGAGGTGGAAAAGGAAAGCATTACCTACTCTTCCGACCAAAACCCCTGATACACAGATTGTAACAACCAGCTACACAGATGTCACAACAAGCTACAGCTTTCTGGCAGTAGAAAAGCAATTTCAAAAAGGGGAGGAGGGAAAGGTACACGAAGACTTACAGAGCAACAAAGAAACCACAGGGACAAAGAAAGCAAGAGCAGACTAAAACCGAACCCGATATACACAATGGAAAAAGGAGATGGCACAAAGACGGGGAAGCATCAAAGCCCCCATACCTTCCTTAGCTAAAAGAAGAGTTCCTCCCAGTGCTTGACTAGCCAAACTGGGCCGTTCTACCATTAAGTGAAAGCTGAGGTGGGGATGAGTCTGGAAGAAAGAGGGGAATAACAGCCTGTAAGAGCAGGGTGTCCCAATTACTTGCCCTAACCTTTGATACCTATACAAAGTCACTAAAATCTGGCAAAGTAATGCTTCTTTTAAAAATGCGTTCAAAATCAGGGAGGGACTCCCCCGGCAGTCCGCTGGTAAAGAATCCACCCTACAATGCAGAGGACGCGGATTCAATCCCTGGTCAGGGAACTAAGATCCCACATGCCACAGGGCAACTAAGCCCGAGTGCCACAACTACTGAGCTGGCTGGCCTCAAATTACAGAGCCCACACACTCTGGAACCCACGCGCCTACAGAGCCCATGTGCCCTGGGAGCCTGCGCACCACAACTAGAGAAGAGAAAACCTGCACGCCACTACTAGAGAGAAGCCTGCGCACCGCAACAAAAGATCCCACAGGCCGCAACTATGACCCAACGCAGCCAAAAATAAATTAAATAAATAAATAATAAATCTTTTTTAAAAAAAGATTTATTAAAACTCTCCAATTGGAGAATATTAGAAAAAATATTTTAGAAATAAGGGCGGAAAAGGATCTGTTTAAGTCCTGCATACTGAAGTATCTCCAAGTTATCAGTTGCCTTGCAACTCATGGGGAAATGGGAGCCAAAGCTACCTAGAGAATGTCCAGCACAGTCAAACACTCTGTCAAGACTGAGTGAATGTACTTTATCTTACACCAAAAAAAAAAAAAGGCAAGAAAAACAAGAAGCAGCACCTAGTTAAAATCACAGGATTCTGAAATATGAACCTGGGTTTTAGAAGATATCAAACTGACAGAGCTGAGACTCTTTCCTTTCCACAATACTGCCTGAATAGGGCAGATTAAAATTAAAAGACTATCCAAGGCTAGAAACAGGATAAATTACCAATGTGCAGCCCTAGGTGAAAATATTTGCCTGAGCACTTACAAATCTTTGCACTACAGCATAGTGGTGAAGAGTATGGGCCTTGATGCCCCAATGCTTGAGTTCATAACTCCCCCACGTGACAGCTGTGTGGCCTTCAGCAAGGAACAGAACTTTTCTACGCCTCGGTTTCCTCACCAGTAAACCTGTTACTCCTGGTGAGAACGCAGAGGCAACCAACAACTATTGTCTTAATCATGCCTCAAAGCAATGGCATACCCACGAGGTTCACCGGTCTCTTTCCACTTAGGCCCACCTGGAAAGGTGAGGATTAACGCCCTGAAAACCTACCTAGTGCCAAAGAGTGAATTCGTCGTTTTCACATACGTCAGGTCGTCCTAACTCTGTCAGAAAAGTAGGTCACCTCTAGTTTACAGATGTAAAAACAGGACGGGAGACATTACGTGACATGTTAAAGACCCCCCCCACGAAAAAAAAAAAGTAAAGGGCAGAACAAGAACTCGAACTCAGACCGACCCCACTCGACAAGACAGCCTCAAACGGCACGCGCGGCGTGGTCGCGTTTCTCTCTCCCGCCCCAAACCAAAAATGGAGTCTCGGCCTCCGCACCCGCTTCCCTCCCGACTCCTCCCAGATTCTTCTCATACTGACCCAGGTAAATCACGAGAGGAATAAAGCCCCAACGGATGGCAAACTGGCCTCCCTTGAAAAGCTGCTGCAGCCTCTGCTTGGCCTCTTTGCTCAGCTTCACCATGGCGACGGCCCGGGCAACACACTTAGGGAAACTACAGCAACCGCAGCAACCGCGTCAGGAATCCGAAAAAGAAAGGAGACGCGCATGCGCCACACACACAGCCTTTACGGCAGGAGACGTGAACGTCGCCAGCGGAGGTCGTAATTCGTCACCTTTCCACCTGCCTCTCCGCGGCCCCGCCTGTGGAAGGCGCAGGCGTGGTTCATTCTCCTCGTTCAAAGGCCCAAGTTCGCTTTCGTCTATTTAGGAATCGCCCAGTTTCGCTGATTGCGGGATTCCTGCGGGCACTGGTCTTGGGATTCCTTCTGCCCGGAACGCCCTCTCTCTGCCCACAGTCTTACCCATTTTTTAAAGTGTATCTCCAAGTGTTCCTTACCTAACATAGAAGGAACATTAAATTCAAAAGGACCGGGTTTTAGTCCCAACTCAGTTATTCTGACTCGCCGTTTAATCTTGGCCAAGTTATTTAACTTATCTCTGTATCAGTTTGCTTCTTCAAGCTGAAGGTTGAACTGCAAGGAAGGTTACAAACCGACGCCCAACAGAGCCCCTATCCATGTTTTCTTTGACTCCCAGGGTGTTTGTTTTTTTTATTTATTTAGTTTTTACATTTTAAATTACTTGCCATTTTAAAGTTTGGGAAAGTTCCCATGCAAATCTGGACTTTTTCAGAGAAGTTGGCAAATCTCATTGCCCTCGTTGGTTTAGAATTGCAGTGGTTCTCACCCCTGGCTGCACAATAGAATCAGTGAGGCGTTGTAAAGGCTTACTCCTTGCTGGACCTACTGCTGCTGGGTACCAACTCCTACAAATTATCATTAGTTTGGGGGTGGGGCCTGGGCTTTGGTTTACCATTGAAGTTCCCAACTTCTGATTCAGTAACTGCCTGGCCGCAGTTGGTGTTTGAGTTTTTGACCCCAGGTCGAGACGGGCCCAGCCGCTCCGCGGCATGCGGGATCCTCCCGGACCGGGGCACGAACCCACGTCCCCTGCATCGGCAGGCGGGCTCCCAACCACTGCGCCACCAGGGAAGCCCCCGAGGACTTCTTGATTTCTAAGGCTGTAAGAGATTTCTAAGGCTTTGACCTTGATGCCTTTCCTGGTTCACCCTCAAGATACATCATATTTTCTTTTAAATTCTTTTTTTTTTTTTTAGTTTATTTGAGCAAAAATTTGTTTAAATCGAGCAGTTCCAAACCAGAAGTGCTCCGTCTTTTAAATTCTTAAGGTGCCCAATGGCACATAAAAATTTCCCCTAGCTTTCTGGATATTCCTGTGCTTAGCTCATCATCATGATAATAACAACCTGTCTACTCTGCCTGTGTTAAGTGTTTCAATACAAAAGTTACTGTATATGTAACACTTGTGGAATTGTTGAATGAATGTCATCAGGAACTAACAGCCTTGGTTAATTATGCTACTTAATCAGCCACAGAACAGGTATCTAAAATGCTTATTTGTAAATTTATGATTAGAGATATTCTTGGCAAAAGAACTGACATTCTCCTTCCAAGAGGGCAACTACACTCAGACAACCAATTAGAAACAAGTAATACTTACTGGGTGCTTACTATATGCATGCACTGTGCTTGCTCACATGCCTTAACTCGTTGAATCCTCTCAACTCTGTGAGATGGGGACTGTATTAACAATCTCATTTTGAGAAAACTGAGGCACAGGGAAGTGAAGTAAATTTGTCCAAGTTCATAGAATTGGTAAGTGGTGGAAGTAGTGTCTAAACCCAGACGCTTTTACTCCAGAGCTTGAATGTTAACCATGACACTAGACTGCGTGATAGAAGAGAAGTAAACACAGGACCAGAAGAAAAGAAATTGTATATTCTCAAAAATATTTTCCTCATGCTGTGATAGATAAAAGAATTCTTTCCATTGTACTGAAGCAACACATACGACTAGACCAAATGCTGGCCAGTGACCCAAAGGGATGCTGACTGGCTGAACCAACCAGACTCTCCCTAAATGAGTTTTGAACTCAAGATAGAAATAACAATTTGACCAAAGCTGGTAAGATAGAGAGAATAGAAGACATGAAGCGGCAGAAAGTACAAGTAGGCAGAAACAGTGAAGTCGAGAATATTGAGTTATAATGATATTAAAGCCCTCAGGTAAAGAATAACATGCTTTCTGAGGCTTTTTGTTTTGTTTTGTTTTTGTTTGTTTGTTTTTTGGCCTTGCCGTGGGGCTTCTGGGATCTTAGTTCCCCGATCAGGGATCAAACCCATGCCCCCCGCAGTGGAAGCGAGAAGTCCTAACCACTGAACCACCAGGGAAGTCACACATGCTTTCTGGTGACAGCGCAATAAGATAGTCCCACCTGGGGTTTGCTGTAGGCTGAACAGCCTTCCATTCCCCAGCCTTATTCCAGAGTTGGTAAGCCTGGCCTTGCCATGGTTCCTGTTCTGTAACGTAGAAGAAAGTGGAACTAATCAATTACATTATAACCCCCATGGTCTCAGCTAATTATAAAATAACAGAAGAGAAGTGAAGGCATGAAGGTGAAAAACTCAGGGGAAAAAATCAACTGTCAGGATTTCACCAGCAACATCCAGAGAAAAGATAATACTAACTCTGTCTTCTTAGGGAAAAAACCTCTAGAGAGGGTTAGATGGTTGAACGCTTTAAGTTGCTAAGAGGAAAGAAACCTACAGAAATATGGGTGATAGACATTTCTGACAGCACAGCCAGGCTTCACAGTAAAACAGGAACCACTCCTTTAAATGTCTATTTCCACATCTGTAAAATGGAAAGGGAATAACTACTTGTTATGGACTGAATTCTGTCCCCCTCCCCCCAGTTCATATGTTGAAGCCTCAACCCCCTGTGGAGGGATTTGGAGAAAGGGCCTTTAAGGAGGTAATTAAGATCAAATGAAGTCTTAAGAATGGACCCTAATCTGATAGGGCCTGTTCTTATAAGAAAAGAAAGAGACACCCTCGTGCACACAGAGGCCATGTGAGGACACAGTGAGAAGAGAGCACCTTGATCTAGGACTTTGAGCCTCTAGAAGTGTGAGAAAACAAACTTTGGTTGTTTAAGCCACCCAGTCTGTGGTGTTGTGTTATGGCAGTCTGAGCAGACTAATATACTACCTAACAGGGTTGTGTGTAAGGAAAATTAGATCGTGTTAATGTATTAATAAAAGTACCATGTATTGGGCACATCCCTGTGCCAGGCCCTTCATGGACATCATCTCCAGTCCTCCAAAACTTCATGCTCTTTGCACCTCTCACACTGCTTGGTGTGTAGTTGGTTTGTTGAATTTTGAATCTGAACATCATGGTCTTATTAACACAACATTTATAAGCCATAATTGTTTTTATGCATTCACTCATTCTGGAGTATTGAGTACTGACAATGTCCAGCTCCTTGTGCTATGGATAATTATGTGTGGAGACCCATAAGAAAATGAGGTACAGTCTTCCACTTAGAGACTCTGTGATCTAGTTAGAGAGAGTAAGACAAGTATATTAATAAGTTACTTGTCCATGTGACTAATCTTTGGAAAAACAATAACATCACATCAAGGTTAAACACAGGGACCCAGGGGCAGAAGCTCTGCATTTGAATCCTGGCTTTGTCACTTAGCTGTGTGATCATGGTCAAGTTATTTAACCTCTCTGAGTCTCTTTTCTCATCTGCAAAAGAAGATAACAATAATATCCACCTCAGTCAATTACTGTAAAGTTGAAGAGATAATATGCTTGAAATATGGGGCCTAACTAAAAGACTTAGGCAAAGGTAAGCTATTTCTATTATTGTTTGTTGTTTGCATCTTCGTTCTTACTGGTTTCTGTTTCAAAGATCAACCTTTTTCAGAGGTTTTTTCTCTAGTTCTAAGGCTACCTATCAACAGCCTTCCAGGAACTGGCTGCACCTACTACATACAGAGCTACAGAGTGCACAAAGACTAATACAACCTGCGACAGAATGTAAGCTCCCCAAGGAAGAGAGTTTATACTTTGTGCCCGTTAAATCTGAAAACAGTGCTGTGCCACGGAGGGAGCCTGACATATATCCATTGCTATAAAGAAAAGAACACAGGGCTTCCCTGGTGGCGCAGTGGTTGAGAGTCCGCCTGCCAATGCAGGGGGACACGGGGTCGTGCCGCGGTCCGGGAAGATCCCACGTGCCGCGGAGCGGCTGGGTCCGTGAGCCATGGCCGCTGAGCCTGCGCATCCGGAGCCCGTGCTCCGCAACAGGAGAGGCCACAACAGTGAGAGGCCCGCGTACCGCAGAAAAAAAGAACAGAGTTAGAAGTCACGTGGATCTGACAGCAGACTTGTCAACCTTTGAATCCAACTCTGCCATTTCCCCAAAACAAGAACTGCAAGAACTAATTGATAATATATCAGAAAAACTAGTTAATTCACCATGGTTACCAGGAAAACAGGGCCTATTTTCCAAAATGCAGCCAAATATATGCACCAAAATGAAAAAGAGGAAAAAAATTCAGCATGCATCTGGTTTTCCAGAAATGGTATATTAAAAATATATCAGTATTCAAACACCATGTGCTTTCTTGAGTTTTTAACTCTTACTTTGTCCTCTTTTTTTTCTGCTAGGGTGTTTGGGTGGATAGATAATTTCTTAGCGCCATGATACAGCTTGGGATTCTTAAGCATATCAAGCGAGCATATGCATGGAATAAATTTCTGCAAAGAAGAGATTAGCCAAAAAGCATCACTGGGACATCTACCAAGTGTAGGGTTCTGCCAGGAAAAGGGAGTTTCAGAAAACTGTCCTTCTCAGCTCCTGCCCACAAGGATTTGGGAATCTTATTTGGGGACAGAGTACACATACCCTTGAAAGACAAGAGAGTATGGGATAAGAGCCAAATGTGTAGGGCTGACAGTATACTGTTACAGAAATCTGGATGAGAGACAAGCCACAGAGGGCTGGAGATTGTTCGGGGGGGAACGTCACAGAACTGAGCCTGAGCTAGTTTCTGATGGCTGAGGAAGAAGGAGACAAGAATAAAGAAATGCCAGAAGGTGCAGGATTTGGAAAGAGAAAGTAATAAAACGATTTAGGTGGAACAGAAGCTCCAGGCAGGAAATAATGAGACCAAGTTATAAAAAGAATGTAAATGTCATGTTAAGAAATTTGGATTTTAGCCAGAGAGTAGCTAGAAAGCTACTGAATATTTTAGAGGAAAAAAAAAATTACAAGGTAAAAGCAATTTATTTTTAGGGTTTAATTTTTTCAGTTTTCTTAATTTTGTTGAAAAGGAAATAAATTCACATCGTGTAAATTTAAAAGGTACAAAAGGTACTCAGTGAAAGGTCTCCCTCTGCTTCTGTCCCCTGCTGCCCATTTTTATCCCTGGAAGCAAATCAATGTTACCAATTTCCTATATATTCTTCCAAAGATATCTATGCATATGTTTTGCAAATGGAATACAGTCAGATTTACTTACCTTAAAAATGTAATTTAAAGATTATTTTATATGAACACATAAAAAGATTTCTCATTACCTTTTTAAAAAATAGATGGATTGGTACAAAAGAGCATAATTCTATTTCTTTTACACTCTGCTGCTCAGATCTTCTCCTTGGAGGCAACCCAGTGTCTCTAGTTTCATATACATCCTTCCAGAGATATTCTACGCATATGGAAACAAATAAACACAAACTCACACATCCTCCTCACCCCTTTAAAAATATACAAATAGGATGCATAATATACACTATCTCACCTTCTTTCTTTATTTTAAAATATTTCTTAGAAACCCAAATAAAGTATTTACTTAAATTAATGGTATTGTACCCATCTCAACTTTCTGGTTTTAACAATGGATTATGGTTATGTATATCTTATCACTGGGGGAAGCTGGGGTAAGAGAGAGTTCCTGACCCACGGGAACTCTCTGTACAATTTTTGGAACTTCTTGGAAGTCTTAAAATATGTCAAAATAAAAAGTATTACGAATATTTCTTAGCAATTATTTCAGATTAGTACATCAATAGCTTCCCTCTTTATAGATGCATAGTCATACTTCTCATGAATAAAATATTTAACTTGTCCCCTGTGAAGCCAAATATCTCAGATTTCCTTTAAATTCCTGAAAATTAATAACCGTGTCCAACCGTGTGTACTCAGACTTTGACTTGTTGGTTAAGAGTGGGCTAGGTACCAAACTATGTAACCATAAAGACTGTAGTGGGAAATCAGGGGCTGGGAAATCAGGAGCACGCAGTTCTCATCCTAGTCTTCTGCTCACTAATGTTTGACTTGGAGTAGGTCACTTAACCCTCCTGTTTTGGCTCTCTCATCTGCAACACTGGGATTACCTGCCTTGGTTACCTTTCAATTATCTTGAGGGTTAGACAAGCTGATAAATGGAACATGACTTACTTAAGTTGAATCCACTATAAAAATAAAAGTTTGGCAAGTATGACTGTCACCTATATCAGAATCCTCTACCTACAATCAGAAATAGGAGTTATCTCCACAGACATAAAGAACAGATTTGTGGTTGTCGAGGGGAAGCGGGGTGGAGAAGGGATGGAGTGGGGGTTTGGGGTTAGCACATGCAAACTATTATATATAGAATGGATAAACAACAGTGTATAGCACAGAGAACTATACTCAATATTTTGTAATAACCTATATGGGAAAAGAATCTGAAAAAGAATATATATGTATATATATACACACACATATATATATTATATATATAATACATAATATATATATAAAGCTGAATCCCTTTACTGTACACCTGAAACTAACACATTGTAAGTCAACTATACTTCAATAAAAGAAAAAGAGGGCTTCCCTGGTGGCGCAGTGGTTGAGAGTCCGCCTGCCGATGCAGGGGACACGGGTTCGTGCCCCGGTCCGGGAAGATCCCACATGCCGCGGAGCGGCTGGGCCCGTGAGCCATGGCCGCTGAGCCTGTGCGTCCAGAGCCTGTGCTCCGCAACGGGAGAGGCCACGGCAGTGAGAGGCCCGCGTACCGCAAAAAACAAAAAAACAAAAAAACAAAAAAAAAGAAAAAGAAATAGGAGTTATCTCGTGGCAGATTTAGTCTCTTTGAATGCCAAAGAAAGGTGCGTCTTACCCCGTATTATTTTTGATCTAAAATAAAATTATTTCCTGAGCGCTTCTGTTTTCTAATCCAGTCACTAATGACTGTCAGAAGGGGTGCCACACAGTAATAATGATAAGCAAAACCTTTGCATTTAATAGCCATTCTGCCTCACTTCAATGCACAGTTTAATAACCCATCTAACAGGTTGACTCCTTGGTATTAGTACATTTTGCAGGTAAATCATCCTGTTGGACACATCAAGAAGCAATTTTAGTTAACACTCAGACATTCTAAAGGGGTTTCACTCAAGGGTGATATTCAAAGTATTGGCTTCCACCAATCAGAATAGCACCAAAAGACACACCCACACTGGCTCACCTGGGCTGGAAAGCAGAGTGCAGGTTTTATTTTTGTTTCTTGTTTTCCCTGAAAGGGAACTTCATGTTGAATTTCTCCAAGAACCAGACAATGTAGCCAACACCTATGTTTAAATTTTTCAAGCTAAACATTTTCTCCTCAGTATTCTATGGAGCAGAACTGGGAAAGATTCAATGCCTTTTTACTGAGGAAATGTGTGGCTCCTTGTGCAGAGTTGCTTGCTGCCTACAGCCTGCTCACAGTGGGTGCCTATTATCCCAGTGGCAACACCAGCTTATTTAAATTTCCATGGCCTGCTGTTCACTGGGACTGAACTGATGATACTAACCAGGTAAATGGTTATGCCCTGGGATCCAGGAGTTCTACTTCTCAGAATTTACCCTAAGGAAAGGATGGACACATTAAGGGAGGTATCAGCTCACTACGGATCATCCTAGCTGCACTCCTCACCTATAGGGATGGGTCCCCAGCAGCCAGCAGCTCTATCCAGTCTGACCCACCACTGGTCCAGCTGATTGGACAAAGCATAGATTCCCAACACAAAAAGAGCCAGTCGGAGTCTTTCTCCCAGAATTTGGAATTGGGACAAAGAGATTCCACTTCAGTGAAAAATAGACTCTTGTAAGATAGAGATATAATGTTGAAAGAGCAAAGGGACCCATCTTCTCCTACCATGGGGCTTGAATAACAGAAGAAGTTGGGCAATGGGAGAAAAATGAAGCCCACCCAGAGGGAAGCACCCAGAAGAGGCCCACCTGGCTACAGAGTCCATTCCTTTCCCTGGGCCCCTCGCCTTTCCTCCCTCTCTGTGACACTCCCTCTATCATCATCAAAAGTCCATCAATTGACTGACTGACGATAGGGAATTCCCTGGCAGTCCAGTGGTTAAGATTCCGTGCTTTCACTACTGAGGGCCCGGGTTCAATCCCTGGTCGGGGAATCCCACAAGACACACCGTGCAGCGTGGCCAAAGGGGGAAAAGAAAAAATGGCTGACGATAACGTGAATTGGTCTCTTGCAACTAAAGAATTTAACTGGAAAATAGCTCACCAAAATACTCATTGCAGCATGATTTGAGACTTGGAAGCAACCTCAATGTTCATCAGCAGAAGAATCATTGTCAGTGCTGCCATACACAGGTGTGCAGCCTTTTAAAACACAGATTACATAGACCGTGTAGCAACAGGCTTAAAGAGTTGTTAACTGATACAAGGATAAAGCAAAATTTTATGAGCACCTGGGTTACAGCTATATACAAAATATGTCTAAAGATGGACAAAGGCTGGAAGAGAAGAGAAAACAGAGCAGAAAAAGTAGATGTGGAAATAAGAGGTGATAAATACATAAAACTGAACATGGCACTGGGAATGGAAATGAAAGTAAGGTTGTGAATGGCCTATTGAACGAAACATTGACTGGAAAGGCGGCAATTCAAATCAGCTATGAGATTTCAAGTTTGAGTGATGGTATTTGGTGATAGTAACACAAATAGCAAAGAAAGGGGAAGGAAGGGAAGGGAGGGAAAAACAAAAGAAAGGAAAGAGGGAAAAGAGGAATATAACAGTCCTGGAACAAGGGCTCTGCTATTGTGGGAGAGTTAACATGCTTTGTTAGACACAGAATCATATCTGAACACAAACCTGAAGATCTGGTTTTCATTCTACAAATGGAAAACGCGAGGTCCCCAGAGGTGAAGGCCATCTAGCAAGACTTAACAGATCCAGGCTCTTAAAATTCAAGGCCAGTGAACTTCATATATACACTATACTGTCCATTGTTTCATAAAAATATACAAAAACTGGATTAAAGCCAAGATATAATAGGTTTGATTTGCAGACCTTTCCTCATTGACCTATTGATAAATTAAGTTCTCATTTCATTGTCAGATTCTTCCCTGAGAAACACTGCTATTTAAAAATATTGATTTCATAAAGTGATTATGGAGGTTGACAAGTTGTTCAGGTAACTGACCAAAGAGCATTTTAAAACGATTTCCTTTCTTTCTTTCATTTTGCTGCGCCAGGTCTTAGCTGCAGCACACAGGATCGTTGTTGCAGCAGGCACATGGGGTCTTCGTTGCGGCATGTACATGGGGTCTAGTTCCCTGACCACAGATTGAACCCAGGGCCTCTGCATTTGGAACACGGAGTCTTAGCCACTGTGCCACCAGGGAAGTCCCAAAATGGTTTCCTTTCTAATAAAGATAGGTCAAGAGTTAGAAATGAGGGCAAGACATAGGAATGAAAGTTCCTCCCAGCAGGAGGCACTATAGCACATGGAATCAGACTGCTGGGGCAAACCTTAGCTTTGCAGCTCTCACTAGCTACGAACTCTTGGATGAGTCTCAGGTGGTACGTAGTAGGTGCTCTATAAATGTCAGCTCTTATTATCAGCCAACTGAAAGGCAGGACTACTTGCCGTGACTGCTAGTTCCAGGTCAAGGCATTAGGGATGACTTAGGGACCTTTGGGCAAGCGTGGAAGAGTCCAGTTAGGCAGCCTAAGCCACAGCAGGGCCTGGACATGCAGGCAGACAAGTAAACAGATCAGATGAAATCTGGGCAACAGCTCACACTGGGTTTCCTAGAGAATGTTCAAAGTTGAGTTTAAGGGGCAGGATGCCAGGACAGGAAATAATTGGAGAATACTCAGCTTAACCCTAGAAGAGAACTGAAGCAGGCCAACAATGGTGGTAGTTGCGGGGTGCGGGGGTGGGGGGAAGGATATAGTAGAAAAAAAAAAAGTGCTCAGCACCATTCAGGACATAGGAAGAAACCTGGTTACCTGGTGACATCAAATGATAGGTTAGAGTTAGAAGCTTAGATAACACTTGTTAAAAACTGTGCGGGGTCTAAAGTTTTACCCCATTTCTAAGCTTGCAAGTTACTCTTTCATGGACACTGGTAAGAGGCATGAGCCTCTTGACCAGAGACTGAGGATTTTATTACATGTGGCAAAAGAAGTAGCCAGAGCTTTGTGTTGGTTTGCAGTGGTTCCCTATGTCCCCCGAATCCCACAATGATGACACAAAGGACCCATCCAGGATGCCTGCACATGCAGAGGGTTGCCATGGGAGAGGAACACTGACCTGGAGGGATTCACTGTTTTCATAGTGAGCAGTAGCAAACCTTTGTCTGGGAGGAGGCATTGCCTCTTCCCTGAAGGTCGCTTGCTGCACACATAACCCTGAATAATGGCCTGGACGAAGAGCCATCGGGGCCTTGCCTTCTTGGCGTACTCAGAAAGAACAGACGGGGAGGCCCAATGCCCATGGCACATTCTCTCTTCCAACAACCCTTTTAAACCAGGATGGAAACTTCAGTCAGGGTGAATTCAAAAATGAGGTGGAATTAAGTCAAAAGAAAGGAGACTGTAGAAGCGCAAAAGTGAGGTGCTGGAGAGAGCAGGTGAGTCAGAGGCTGGCTCTGGAGATAAGGAGAGACCCCAGACAGGTACATGGGCCTCATCCAGCATAGAAGTCAAAAGAAAAGGTAAGATCTGCAAGGGACAGAAGGCAGAGAGAGAAGGACTCACATTAAATGCCCAACTGAATTAGCAGATGCAAACTATTATATATAGGAGGGACAAACAACAAGGTCCTCCTGTATAGCACAGGGAACTATATTCAATATCCTGTGATAAACCATAATGGAAAAGACTATGAAAAAGAATGTGTATGTATATGTGTAACTGAATCACTTTGCCATAGACCAGAAACTAACACAACATTGTAAGTCAACTATACTTGAATAAAATAATTCTTTTCAATGCCCAGTTGAGAGGCTAGGACAATGAGACAGAGGCAGCCAGGTGGAGTAGGAAGTTCGGGCAGGGGGAGAACCGGGGCTGTGTGAAATCAGTCAGAGCACGCCTGCGCTCAGAGGTCTAGGGAGACCCTCGCAGCCCAGCCCCCCAGCCGGGCGAGGGGCCCCTTCCATGCACTGCCTCAGCACCTCCTGTCGACTCCACTGCCCCATGGCTGGCTGTGACCGCCCTGGGATTATAAGTCCTCCTGGAACGGGGACCGTGTAATTCACCTCCATACCCAGGGTCTGCAGCAGCGCCTCTCATGGCTGGCGTTCAATGTACACACTGTGAATTAACAAGTCAACCAGTTAGTCGGTGAGGCACTTTCCGGAAGCCTTACAGTGTCAGATTCTGCACGTGAATCATATGAGGACTGAGAACAAAGCGGCTGCTCGTGGAAATTGGAAAGTCACAGGTCCCAATTCCAGAAGAGTTTTGTCAGCGTGAAGGTACACACACCAGCCCTTCAGGCACTAAGGGTGGAGAGTGGGGTGAAAAGCCAAGGTGGCAACTCTTATTCCTTTTTTTCTTTTTTTTTGCAATACGCGGGCCTCTCACTGTTGTGGCCCCTCCCGTTGCGGAGCACAGGCTCCGGACGCGCAGGCTCAGCGGCCATGGCTCACGGGCCCAGCCGCTCCGCGGCATGTGGGATCTTCCCGGACCGGGGCACGAACCCATGTCCCCTGCATCGGCAGGCGGACTCTCAACCACTGCGCCACCAGGGAAGCCCCAACTCTTATTCTTTATGTCCACCTCCCACCCCTTGCCTTGTGGGTGTAGAGAATCACATCGCTTCAAAGAGAAGCACGATTGTTACGGCTGAAGCGAAAAGAAATGCCAACAGTTGACTTCAGGTATTTAGAAAAAATTTCCACGAGTGCTTTAGTGAAATCAGGTGTGGGGAGAAGAGGGGGACCAGGGTACAGAGCTAACACCAAAGCAGTGGAGTCTGGGAGAGAGAAGAAGAGGAAGAGGCCCTGCTTCCAGGAGACCCGGGCGAGGTCTGATGGGTGGGGAAGGAAGTCAGAGATGGGGGCCAGGAACCCTGACTTAGTGGAAAGAGGGCCTGCTCCGGGGCACCGGGTTGCAGGGATCCTATCAGGAGATCACTGTGCTCCTACCTTCCCAGCTCAGGGCCTTCGCACTCCTGTGCCCTCTCCCTGGAATGCTCTTCCCGCGGCTCAGCCCCTCATTGCCTTCAGGTCTCTTCAGAATTACAGTCTCTCAGAAGGGCATGCCCTGACCATCTGTCTAACACAGAACCCCCCTCCTCTATCTCTCTCGAGTCCATTTCCCTGATTTTATTTACTTTCCTAACATACACAGTACACGTCAGGGGATACATGGCTACCAGAGTTCCTAAGATCCTGTTTTCTGTTTCTAATAAAACTAAGGGAGATGAACAAAAGTATAAAAGGTTCTTCAACATCACTAATACATTTCTCTCTCTTCTACTGCATGTCTGCCACAGAGTAACATTTCTACTGGAAGTTCCCCTTTCAGGACGCCAAATGAAGAAAGCAACATTGAAATTAGAAGGCAACACAGTCAGCAGTTTTGGTTTTTAAAAGACAAGGTTGGGTCACCTCATCCGATGGGAAGCAGTGGCCATGTCACATCCACAGAGCTCGACCACAGAAGACCCTCTGTTTGCCCCTCCTAAGACAGGGAGATGGAGGGGCAGGGATTCTCCACCACTCAGACTTTTGAAACATAAGTGACCTCAGCAGAGAGCTAAGAAGCTGGCATGAGTAACGTCTTATTAAATAACCATTACTCCATCTTCTAATGGAAATCTCTCCCAGTAGCAAGTATGCGCAATCCCTCAGAAGAGAAAAATGTTCTTTTAATGGCAGAAAATTTTATATATCTTTCTCCCAGAGAACCCCTCTCTCAATGCCTTAAAAAGAACCAATTAATTAACAATATAAAACCCTGGCAACGAGAAGAGGGGGTCTCTCCAGCTCAGGCCACATGAACCTAAACAGCAGGCCAACATCTGCAAACCAGCCTACGCCCTTGGGAGCACGACGATGTAATCATTCCTTTTTTGCTGTAGGGCGAGGGCCTCTGTCAGCAGGGGCTTGCATCATGCCCGTGGTTTTTCCAGCAGAAGAAAACCCACTCATGCACCAAGACTTTGCTGAGCCTTTCCAACCTGTCATGTGTGAGCTCACCTTTGGTGCCCCAGGACACCCCTTAACAGAATTGGCACCCTTAATGCCCAAGAAGGTAGAGCCCTAATGCTTCGCTAGGGTGGGACCAGATGGTGGTCAAACCCTCCCCGACTACACGTGGGGCTCACTTCTATGCCCTGTGGGCTGATTACAAACTCCTAGTTTAAAAATTAAAGAGCCAAGTCATCTTGAACCCAGTCCTGCAAAGGGGTGTGTCTTGCCAAGGCAGAGAGAGGAAAGCCAGCAGAAAAGAGTGGTGAGAGTAGAATTCATCACAATTCACATTCAGTTGAATTCTGAGCCTCTTAACCAAAAAGGAAACTCATTTCCATCAGCGGCAACTCCCACCACTAATGGAGTGACCTGGGGCTTACTTGAAATGAAAGCCTCCAGCTGCTAACGCAGGACCTAAGGCATCAGGAGAGCTAAGTGGTTAATGCCACAGGACTCTGGGGAGAACCGGCTCCAATTCTCTCTCAAGTCAGGCAAGGTAAGGCCAGAAACTAGAAAGATACCATCACAGGAGGAAGAAGGAAGGCAGGGTGGGAAAATGGCTGCTTTTAAGCTGTGAGAGCTGCTCATTATCCTCTGCCTTCCCTCACTAACACACACACACACGCGCGCACACACGCACACGCACACACACGCAAGATGTGATAACTCTAAGTACCCCTTACTCCACCTGGAGCAGGAAAGAACAGTGTTAGTATCAATGTGGGGAAGTAGCCAAAACTTTGTGAAGAAAGAGGAGGAACCTCTGAGGATCAAGAGGGGAGACTTTCTCCAGGACCAGGTTATCCAACAAGATCAGAGGCCCTGGGCTTCCCTGGTGGCGCAGTGGTTGAGAGTCCGCCTGCCGATGCAGGGGACACGGGTTCGTGCCCCGGTCCGGGAAGATCCCACATGCCGCGGAGCGGCTGGGCCCGTGAGCCATGGCCGCTGAGCCTGCGCGTCCGGAGCCTGTGCTCCGCAACGGGAGAGGCCGCAACAGTAAGAGGCCCGTGTACCGCAAAAAAAAAAAAGATCAGAGGCCCTGGGATAAGGTAGTTTGGTGATAGAAAGTTCCATTAAAGACCAAAACCAAGGGAATTCCCTCGTGGCCCAGTGGTTATGACTCTGCACTCTCACTGCTAAGGGCCTGGGTTTGATCTCTCGTCGGGAGACTAAAATCCCATAATCCACGTGGTACAGCCAAAAAAAAAAAAAGCTAAAACCTAGTTCTCAGCTTCCCAGAGGATAGGAGAACCCTAAAGAGGAGGAAGTCACCCTTCGAGGGACATCAACTTTTGATAGAGGGAGTGTGAAAGGATGGTAACAGTTTTTGAAATAGATTGTGTTGTTCTTTTTTGTTTCTCCATACATTCATTTATTCATTCTTCCAACAAATAGTTACTAAGTACCTGCTGTGGGTCAGGCATTGCCGAAGGACAAAGAGACATAACAGTAAAAAAGACAGACAAAGTTTCTGCCTTCATGGACTTTATATTCTGCTGGGGAGGCAATCAATAATTTTTAAAAAGCATCACATACTTAGGTGGTGCTTTCCACGTGTCAGATCCATTTCTAAACCCTTTCCATATAGTAATTCATTTTATTTTTATCACAACCTATAGGGTAGGTGCTATTATTATCCCCATTTTACAAATAAGGAAACCAAGGCATAGGCAGGCTAAGTAACTTGTCCAAGTACACACAGCTAATAAGTAACAGAACAAGGATTTGAACCCAGGAAGTTGAATTTTAGAGTCCATATTTTTAATCGACATAGATTGGTACAGGTATGGGTATGGGTTTAGGTTTGGGTGTGGAGATGGAGAGGGAGATACAGACAGAGATAGAGAAGAGGACAGGAGACCTCTACGTAAATCATCTTGAAAGGGACTTAGAAGCCAGCTGAGAGAAAGATAGATGGATAGATAAATAGATACATGTTATCTATTTCTATTATAGATATATCTATTTCTATTTTATAGAAAGCAGTGTTTTTTTAAAAGAAAAAAAATAGAAAGCAGTGGGGGGAGGGGGCTGGGCTTGGAACAGGGTGGCCAGGGCAGGTGCCATTGGAGTTGACCAGGGCAGATTCCCAAGGCCTGGCCAAGCCACAAGCAAGTATGATCATGAGTGACCAGGTCCCAGGTCTTCAACAGCAAACCCCGGAGAAGACCAGGGCTAGAAATAGTCCCATTACAGTGGTCACTGTCCAAGCAAAGGCCAGCTGCAATGCAGAAGATCCATCTGTGTCATCTGCCTCCCTTCCTGGGCCATAAGCACCTCCCCACATGCATTCGCCAGGAGCCATGGAGAGAAGGGAAGGGGAGCAGAAACCAGAAAGACGGGGCCTTTCTACAAAAATAGACTCAACATTCCCCCTAAAAGCCTGTTTAAATGATTGAATCTGAGTAAATTTACTTGACTCGACTAAAATGTAAAGCCCCCTTGGCACCTCGAGCCCTATCTAGCAGAACATGGGCTCGTAAGGGAATGCAGATCAGCAATGGAAAAAATCTAGACTGACTCTGCTCTCGACTGAGCATTTGTGATGCTGCTGCCCCCCACTCGAAGGCTACTTTGGGAAGGAGAGGAGAGAGGACACAGGATGAACAGCAAGAGAAGCTAAAAGGATCTGTTGCTTTCCTTTAAGATGGTACGGTCATGGTTGCACAGATGTTTAGTCACGGCAACGGGTAGGAAGGAAACACATGTTTAAGTACATCGCTGGAGAGACCAAAAGGATTATGCACTGTTCCATTACCATTTTTCTAAAGCTTAAAGCATGATTTAGGAGAAGCTGTCTGTGGCATTGCTGCATTCAGTTACCCAGCACAGATTTGGATGGGCCTGGCAGCAATCTCCAGGCTTCCAAATGTGGGTCATAAATATGTGTTAATCAGAAAGGACATTGCAGTCAAGTGGCTTCACATATTTATCATCATTCGTACGAAAGGCATGTATTAGCAACCTCCTACCTGAGGTTCAGGCAGCCTGGAATTTATATGCAGAAATTAAGCAGTCATAATTTCTACCTCTTGAAACTTAAACTTGGCAATGTTGATTTGAACAATCCCATAAGTATACAACTACACAAAGCTCATCTGCAATTATTCTCTGTCCCAAACTGTCTTCCAAAGTGGCTGTACCATGTTGCATTCCCACCAGCAACGACTGAGAGCTCCTATTGTTCTACATCCTCACTACCATTTGGTGTTGTCAGTATTTTGGAATTCAGCTATTCTAATAGATATATAATGGTACCTCATTGCTGTTTTAATTTGCAATTCCCTAGTGATATAAAACAGGGAGCATCTTTTCATATGTCATCCCGTCATTTTTGCTGTATTCTATTCATTGGAAGAAATTCAACAGGTCCAGTCCACACTCAAGGGGAGGCAATTATACAAGGGCATGAAGAGCAGGAGGATGCGGCCATTGGGGACGATCTCAGAGGCTGCCCAACATAATTTGATTCAGAAAAGAATGGAGGAGAGGAATTTGAGACAAATAAAGACAGCGCTTTTGAGGAGTCTTTTTCAAGAGAAAAAGAAATGAAGGGTTAGTTGCAGAAGAATATGGAGTTAAAGGATGTTTTTATGTATTTGTTTTACAACTAGATCATGCTTATCAACAAAGGTGATATATTTGATATATTGAACATAAATACGAAATAGAAATGTATTTTATACCTTTATTCCTATATTTCCTAGAAGTCTTGTGAACAACAAGGCTCAGGTCTGTAGGCAACACCCCTGAGAGGGCATTTTTTTTTTTAACTTTTTATTCTATATTGGAGTACAATTGATTAACAATGTTGTGTTGGTTTCAGGTGCACAGCAAAGTGATTCAGTTATACATATACATGTATCTATTCTTTTTCAAATTCTTTTCCCATTTAGGTTGTTATGTAATATTGAACAGAGTTCCCTGTGCTGTACAGTAGATCCTTGTTGGCTATTCATTTTAAATATGGCAGTGAGTACATGGCAATCGAGAGGGCATTGTTTTAATAGTCTGTTTTGTACCGATGTAAGGGGTCAGAAACAAGCACACCTGTATCCCAGTGCTTCCAGGATGCTTACCTGTACACCCTCTGATTGCTAAAATCAGCCACATTTCAGCCATCACCCACTTCTATTTAGGCAAATGAAACCAATAGGCCTCCGCGAGAGCAGACATTCTCTCTTGGCTTGAAAACAAGCCTACAGCTGCTTGGAAAAGGCAGGCTGCTGGGCAGAGACCTGCATGTGGCAAATGGCCCAACGACGCCAATTAAAATGTTACCCAACTGGAACTGCCGTTTAAATCATAAATGATGTCTGCAGTTGCTTTATCTCCTGACTCTACAATGACACAATAAAATGCGCACTAAACACAGAGACAAAAGAAAATGGATGGGCCCATTAATCTGTGAGAGTGAATGTCCCAGCTCTGTGTGTGATGTTAGTCCATTGAGAACAAATGAGTCTTAGGACCTCCTGGGAATAAGGGTTGGGGGAGGGTGACAAATAACGTGCTTTCTTCCCTTTCCACCTTCAGAACCAACTCAAGATAAGATACAGAAGGGAAATGAAGGTGTTAGCTTTACTACTGACAAGATAGTGACTTCAGAGCTGAGTCTGCTCTACTCCCTTTCCCCGTCTGGACCGTGGGTCACCACTACCTTATACTGATCCTGGGCAGCGAGGGAAGAAAAAGAACACGAATCTTTGCAGCTCACAGCCTTCTGATGGACTGGCTCTTCTTTGAGAAAGATGAGCCATTGGATATCACCTGCCGTAACATACGTGCGGGCCAAAAATTTAAAATGAGTAAAATGCATGACCATGTTATTGCAGGGTTAGTAAGAAATACTATCTTTTATTCAGTTTGGACTATTGAAAAAGCACAAAGTTTAAGGGAGTGACACTTAATGTTCCCGAGTGACTATACGCTGAACCAAGAAAACCCTCAGTGGATTCCAAATGGTCACTTCTTACCCCTGTCTCCCCCTCCCATCAGAGAACATTAGAATCTTGAAAACAGGAAACAGGTGGAGGACAGATGCCAACAAGCCTACCCCGGTTTGCATGCTCTCCAAATTCATGTTAGAACAGGATTTTATTGAAATGCCTTCCTCTGCTGGAAGGGAATGAGGAAAGGGTGGACAGAAGCTCAGGGCATTATCCCACAGATGTTCCTCCACAAAGAGACATGGCATGGGGAGCCGGGGTCGGGGGTGAGGCCTCCCCTCTAGCAGCAGCAAAACTAGCCAGAGAAGTGCCCAACACCTCCCGGGGGCTCGGGATGCCTGTTCTACAAGTAGTTCATCGCGTGTGTGAAAGGCAGGCCAAATACACACCAAGAAAGGAAATACAGCAGGTTTTATCAATTACTGACAGTGCACCAAGCTCTAGGCCATGTACCGGGAATACAGGGATAAATTCATACTCAAGGTGACCCAAAAAAGCTACATTCTGGGATAAGACCCCACCACTATCATCACTATGAGCCTTGAAGAGTTTTATAGTATGAATATTCAACTACTGCAGGGGCTCAGTGGCGAATCTCTTTCCCTGGAGTCATTTCCCACTTACCTGAATACGTTCCAGGCACTATGCTGAATTCAGAGGACCCAGGAAACTGGGAAAGCAAGTCTGCATGGAGCTTACATTCCATGATCAAGACAAGTCTGCTTTTGGAGAACACCCTAAGGTGGGCTCTACTCCACCAGAAGCTCTGTATGATCTAAAAGTCCCTCTACTCTATGATCCTTCTTTAACTCTCTTGGCTTCTATATTGTGAAGCCAACTTCCTGCTAGTAATGCTAGACTCAGCCTAGGTATACCCCTCCTCCAGGAAGCCTTCCCTGATCCCCTTAGCAGGCTGGGCTTCGTGGCTTTGTGCTAGGCCCTTGGCACGTTGCATAGGCTTTTATCACTTTATGTTTCTTGAGGGCAGGGGCAGTTTCTCATTCAACTTTGCAGCACGGATCACGGTGCCTACCGCTGAGTGGGCACTCAGTAAATATTTGTTGCCCTATACAGTCCCTCCAACCAAAAGTGCTCTCAAGTGCTCCAGTACCTAGCAAGCCTCAAATCTCAAAATTCCAGGGAAGGATTAAGGATAAAACCAAATATAAAAGCAAGGCTTGGGGTTTCCCTGGTAGCACAGTGGTTAGGAATCTGCCTGCCAATGCAAGGGGCACGGGTTCGAGCCCTGGTCTGGGAAGATCCCACCTGCTGTGGAGCAACGAAGTCTATGCGCCACAACTACTAAGCCTGCCCTCTAGAGCCCACGAGTCACAATTACTGAAGCCCGCGCGCCTAGAGCCCGAGCTCTGCAACAAGAAAAGCCACCGCAGTGAGAAGACCGCGCAAGGCAACGAAGAATAGCCCCCGCGCCCCGCAACTAGAGAAAGCCCACCCCACGTGCAACAACGAAGACCCGACGCAGCCAAAAATAAATAAATTCATTTAAAAAAATAGTTTTTTTAAAAACAGCAAGGCTGGGGACTTCTAATGGCTTGCAGACCCCCCTGGGGGAGAACATGGGATACTTGAGGTGGGGAAAGGGGAGACGGGCATAAATATCTAACATTATTAGGGTGCCAGGAGCTCCGTCGAACCTGCCGCGAGGTAAATGGACACCACACTTAGGAAGGGCTCTGAGGCGAAATTTCGGTCGGTCGGCCCGAGGCCCGAGCTAGGGGAGACCCGGGCGGCAGCCGCCGCCTGCCCCGCTTGCCCCAGGCCGCCGGCAGGGGACGCGCGAGGGCCTCCGCGAGCCGCTGGCGGGGCGGGTGCTGGGCCTGGTGCTGGGCCGGGTCCCGAGCCGGGCGGGGCGCTGGGGCAACTTTTTGGTTGGCTGCCGCTGGGTGCTGACCGCCCAGGCCCCTCTTAAACTGGGTCTCTCCCTTCCCCTCCCTTTTCGGCCTCGGCGCACGACTCGGTAAGTGGTTTCCAACCAGCTCGACGTTAGAGCCCGCCACGTGGCCTGGGGGTCTCTCCAGTGGCACTTACCGGGCGCGCGCGCCCCTCCTGTCCCCGGGCCCGCTCCGTCGGGGCGGAGCTCGGCACCCCCTCGGGAGAGGCCTCCCAGCCCCCAGGGGAGCTCCTATGAGGGCCCCTCTGGGGCGGGGACGTCCTCAGTGTGCCGGGGACCCTTCCTCCCCGGGAATGACCCTCCTGGCGCCTAAAGACCCCCTTTTCCTCCCAAGGACCGAGGCGCCCGGCACCTTACAGTCTGTACCTGTGACCCCGACGCCCAAGGGATCCAGGCCACAGGGAGCTTTAAGCTCCTTTGCAATGAAAAAAGAAAACAACAAACAAACAAAACTTCGAGAATGAAACTGACCCAGGACGGAGGCGCAGGGCCCGGGATGGTGTCCGTGTTCTAGGCGCACGCGGGGCCCCCGGTGGCTCTGACGACCCCGGAACGGCCAGTTTAGGAAGCGGGTTAAGATCACGCGCCTGAAACACTTTTAAGCTTCAGAGCGGAGCAGTGTTAATTCCGGTGTTGGCGAGAAACGGAGGGAATTTCGCCCACACAGACTCCCCTGCCACAAGTGCCTTCCAGTTGCCACTTCTCCCGGCTGTTGGGCTCTTTAAAAGGTCTGGCGTTGAGTCTTGCGGAAGCGGTTAACTACTGTGAGCCTTAATGAGGGAGCAATTTTCTCCCCCAACTTTTCAGGACTGACAGTGCGTTATGCAGCATGGGACCCTCTTCCAACATTTTCAGGCTGTGAGGCTCATCATGGTTGTCTGTCCTGGGAAAAAGTCGGCACCGTTGGGGTTTTGTGTCTGCCAAGATAAACAGGAAAGGTTGCCCTAGAGAAAGTTTGTCTGAAAAAAGAGTTTCTAAGTTTCGGTGTGGCTCTCTTCGGCATCAGTGGGCATTTTTACTGTGTTTTACTGCTATACGTTCCTATAGAAAGGATTACTCTCTAAATTCCATAAAATTTGTAGAGATCTAAATTTAGAGTTGAGTGAATGAAATGAAGGAATCGTTCTAGGTATCATTGGTACCGCTTAGTAATCTTCTCTTGAAATGTGAGGCTTGTGGGGTGTTTTACATATTTGCCTCAGTGGTGAAAGACCCTTTTACTGATCAGAAAATAACTAATTTTACTAATTAGGAAACCAAATGGGACATCAATTTTATCCTGCTTTTAAAGAGGAAACAAGGAGCAGCGTTGCAAACTGTCCTAGGCACCCCCTTTCCAGCCATATATATGGGGTGGGAGCACACAGTTTTCCCTGCCCCGACTACCTGGATCTCTGGTGAATGGCACTACCACAGAGAGAAATGCAGTGCTCGGGCTTTGTTTTACAATTGGTTTAGATGTTGGGGATTCCTGCTGAGCCAAATGGTTGCCTCTGGGAGAGGGACATGGGCTGAGAGAGCCAGGCAGCAGGTCAAGGAAGCAGCAGCCTGAGCCAGTGTCTGTTTAAGGACTGGAAACTGAGCAAGTGCTGAGGACTGTTGTACACTCCCTGGGCTCTGCCTCTGGGTAAGCAGGTCTCAGGCTTCCTTTGGTTTTTTTTAATGTTAAAGTTTATTTCCCTCTTTCCTAGGTAAATACTGTTGCTAGTAATGTTTATTTTTTCCAAATTGATAATGTTCCATGCAACTGTAACAGGGAGATTAGAAGGTTGGTGACTGCTGGCTTTCTGTAAAATGGATTCCCAGAGTATTGGCACTTAGTTCACTACTTAATTTTACTCCTGGCTGGAAATTACAGGAGATTCCCAGTGTCAGGAAGTTTGGAGAATGTAGCTGTTTTAAAGGAACTCTACTTAAAGGTAGCTTTTTATTCATCAAAGGTAGCTGGTAGGTAGCCCAATAAAAGACTCTTTACCAAACACACACATATACACACACAGAAAACCATAAAAAGTTAGCATATGATATTCTTAACATTGTTTTTCTCAATTTCCTACCAGGCTCAGTCCAGTTCAAGACGCTGGCAAACAGGTATGGACCAAATGGAAAGAATTTGGCTTGAGTTAATAAATACGAATAGAATTCTTGGCCAAGGATGAGAACTCTAATCTGATTGGATATCCTGCTCTGATGGGTTAAAGGATTTACCTGAGGCCAACTTGATAGGTAGAAATTTATTAAGTACAATCACACCCCTCCCCACCTTTAAAAAGTATGTTTTAAATAAAATGGTGGGGGGGGGCTCTATTAAATAGGTAATACTTTATTATGCCCAGAAAAATGTTGTTGTGGGGGGGGGGGATTTTTAAGGGATTGGCATCTAATCTTTCAAGATGTTTATCTTTGGCAATGGTGGCCATTTTGAGTTAGAATCTTCCAGAGGCAGAGGGTGAATTGCTAGCATTAGTAAAATAGGATTTTGAGTTGAAAAAAATTGTTTTTCATTTTTATGTCAGAACATTACTATACCTGTGTTGACAATGTGTAGTACATTGGGGAATTCATTTTCCTTAACCTGCACTGCTTTTGTGAACATAGTCTAGACACTGTATTTTCTTAATAGCATCTTATTTAGTAATTGCTGCTCTAATTACCTACTGTGATACTTCTCTTACAGGGCTGCTGCTTGAAAGCTTTTCGAGGAGACGAGGTGTATTTGAACATGTGACAATTGATATATACAGAGTACAGGTTTTCGCTTACTGTCCCTTTCATGGTGGTAGCAGGGGAGGACTTTTGAAAAGGTGCCAAATATCTGCAAGAACATATATCTGCCCCATAGAGAATTTCTGTAGAATTTAACTCCATTTAAACTATTTAAAATCATTTTCCTGCCAGCCAGCCCCAGCCTGCAGCTCAACCTAGTAACTAGACTAGCTATTCTATCAATACAGCTATCTTAAGAAAACTGTCAGCTGCTTGAATTTACAAAGGTTAGTTCTAAATCCCCCACTTTTGACTATTCAAAACATTGTATGTTTCAAAGTATCCTTTTAAAAACTTGTTTTTTTGTGCTTACAGTTTTTCCTATAATAGATTATTATAGATTATTTTGATGATTAAGTTTGACCCCTTTGACAGATCAGTGGATTCCTAAGGATCAGGGAGGAGTTTGTTGCATAGGGTTTGGTTGGGGGTGGGTGTTGAAGAACTCTGCGCTTTGATTATGGTGCTGTTTGCCTTTGTCAAATTTTGGAGTGAGTTTTACTGAATGTAAATTCAACTTCAATAAACATGGCTTTAAAAACTTACCCTTTCTGGCATCTTAATGACATTTCCAATGAAATCTGTGGGAAGACAGTCTTAGGTCAGTAACTGAATGATTTACTGAGATTAGAGTGGCAAAAACATCAAAATTACCTTGGGGTCATGTAAGTGACTCGTGCACAAGTAAATACTCAAGAAACAATCTGTATATCCTCACCTATCAAGGGTGTACAGGTTCTCTTTATGGATGGTTCAGGCAACAGCACATACTCATTGTCTTAACAGCTGCATCTTCAATCCCATTTGGCAGGGTGTGAGCGGTCTGGCACTTTTCTCTGCATCTCTTGACAATGTATACTAGTGGCGACATGGTAGCAGAAAATGAAGTGAGAAACTTGTTACCCAACAAAATTTAGAATGGCTTTGGCCGATACTGGCTAAAACAGGGAATTAAGTGAGAGAATTAGGGAGTAAGTGAGGTTCTGGGTGCTGAGTAATTGGGTTTGGGTTAATCTCAAAGCTTGAAGCATAAGTCACATGGATTACTTTTTCTCTGGGGATATTCAAGGGTGTTTTTGAAAAGAGGGATGGGGACTTCCCTGGTGGTCCAGTGGTTGAGGCTCTGAGCTTCCACTGCAGGGGACACTGGTTCGATCCCTGGTTGGGGAAGTTCCACATACTGCGCAGTGTGGCCAGAAAAAAAAAATTAAAGCAATAAACAGTTAAATAAGATGTTATTTCCTTAAAAAAAAAAAAAAAGAACGATGGGCCACCCTTGGGCCATCTTGCCTGTAGGATGAAGCAGTGCCTTCAGATGCCTCCTTGTGCTTCCAGGTGTGGTACCTAACCTGCTCCACCTCCCCCCAACTCCCTTCCCTGTACCGTGGCAATACAGAGTTATCTAGCACCTTGATTAAGTACAGCCCAGGGTCACCAAAGTGAGTTGCAGCCAGTTCCAGGGCTGCAGTCAACTTGCCCTCCTTGGCATAGCACATGCCTGCATGTTGAGAAGAGCTAAAGCAAGAGTGAAAAGATGGCCAGCATGACTATTAAAATTACCAGGCCATTCTTTTGTGCTGAGGTGCAAAAGAGGAGAAGTGAAGCAAATCTGGAGCTGAATGAAATGTTTTCAGAGGATTTATTAGTTCCAAGGGAGGAGTTATGGTCATGAAGAGAATCTTTATGACTATAAAAGAAAATGTGATTGGAATATAATTCTATTCAATGGTCATGGTTTCACTGAAAATGTCAAATCTTATGTAAGAGCTCTAGTCACTAACCTCCCCAGATGTGACTTGCCTGGTATTGGCAGTAGTGCCATCACTATGTCAGTTCAGGTAGATTGAGTCATATAATTAGATTCAAGAATGTGCATACTCCATTTTTAAAGACAAGTAGTTTTTGTTTCTTAAAAGCAAGCAGGTCTTGGGACTTCCCTGCTGGTGCAGTGGATAAGACTCCGCACTCCCAATGCAGGACACCCAGGTTCGATCCCTGGTCAGGGAATTAGCTCCCACATGCATACTGCAACTAAGAGTTCACATGCCACAACTAAGACCCTGTGCAATTAAATAAATAAATATTTTTTTTTAAAAAAACAGGTCTTTATAGTTCAAGTGAATATTCCAAACTAAGGTATGTATTTTTTTTTTAGGTTCCACAAACAAATGTTTATATAATTTGGTAAATATCTACTATGTTTCCCTTGTGTGTTAAGTCCTGTGATGGATGATTCCTGCCTTTATGGAACTTACACGGTGTGGTTTATCTGTGACACTTTGTAAGATGAAGCTGGTTAGAATGTGCCTCCCTCAACTTCTCTTTTAAGGAATAACTTCACTCAGTATCTGAGTCAATATCTGAAAGATTCAATTGTTAGGACAAACTATAAAGAGACTATTATATCTATGTATACCCCCACCACATTCCCAGAATGATTTGGGGTGGCTTATAAACAAATGGCAAACAGTACAATAATTAGAGGAGGGAATAAAAGCGCAGCAAGAACAGAGCAGGGTATAAAACCAAACCATTAGACCTCATGCTTTAGGCTCCCGCCAGTTTGGCTCTGAGCTTCCTAGGAGCCAGAGGAAATCCGGTTGGCAAATTTGTCATTTGGCACTTGAATATAAATTTTAAATGGACAAGGTGGAGGGGGCAGGGTCATTTACATTCTAGGCTCCCTGGAACCCAAGTGAGAAGATGCTTTTTCTCCCTCATGATCTGAAGTACCTTGAAGGAAGAAGTAGAACAGAGAAGGTGTCCAGGTAACGAAACAGGGGGATCTAGAGATAGTAAAGACTGAGGCATTTGACCAGGGTAGTAAGGTCAGTCAACCAGTGACCCCTGTGAGCCAAGGTCAGAGATAACACCTCAAGAGGAAAGCCACGTTGAGAACAAATAAACAGCCAGAGATGTGTATGAAAGGCTTATTTTAATTTTGTACTCATAAGGATTGCCTTTCCAAAATTTACCTTGTGTTCATAAACTGAAAAGTTCTGATTCTGATATTTTGTTATAAAATTGTGACTTATCTGGGACTATGCAACCATGGCTAGAAAGCCCCCTGCTTGAGTTTGTCTGTATGGCAAGGGCCAATTATCTTGAGGTACCCTCCCCAGTTGCCATCTGCATTTCCAGAACAGCTGCACATCAATCTGTTTCAGAGGTAAACAGACAAAATCCAGTCAGTTCAGGTTGATGTATGTCACCATGATTTGTTTCTGGAAAACAGATCAGAATGTTGTAGTTGATGGAATGATTTTCCAGTTGGACAAATGCTCTGGCATGTTACCCCCACTACCCGGCAGAAGAGAGCCCATTGTATCATTTATAGGCTTCCTATAGTGGAGAAATATGTGGAACTTTGGGAATCATCACAGATGATTCCCAAACTGTACTCCAGTACAGTAGCCACTAGCCACATGTGGCTATTGAGCGCTTGAAATGTATCTAGCGCAAACTGACATGCTGAGGTGTAAGAAACATCAGCTTTGGAAGAATTAATATTTTTTAAAGATGCATCTACAATCATTTGTATTATTTTTTAGATTCCACAGATATAGAAAACAAAACTTGTGGTTACCAAAGGGGAGAAGGAAGTGGGAAGGGACAAATTAAGGGTATGGGATTCACAGATACAAGTTGCTATATGTAAAATAGATAAGCAACAAAGATATACTGTATAGCACAGGAAATTATACCCATTATCTTATAGTAACCTAGAGTGGAATAAAATCTGCAAAAATACCGAGTCACTATGTTATACACCTGGACCTAACACAATACTATAAATCAACTATACTTCAATAAAAAAGAATGTAAAATCTCAGTTTTATATTGATTACAAGTTAAATGATAATATTTTAGAAATATATTATTAAAATTATATAAATTGATTTGCATTATATTTCTGTTGGGTAGTACTGGTCTAAAACACGAAATATTCATGGAAACATGGAGATAGTCATTCCACGATCCAATATAAACATGTTGCTGTCCTACTATACAAGGCCTGGAGGAAAAGCAAGAGTAAAATTTGTGCTTAAAATGCAGAATTTACAGGTAAGCAGCTAATTTTTCAAGGGCAGGAGGTGCAGGTGTAGGGAGCCAGTGGTACTTAGAAGACTTGATATAAATTCTACATAGAAGACGACATAAATTCTACACTCAAGCCGCTAGCACTTCTGGAGGTTTTAAATAAAAGACTTCGGGATGGATTTATTAAACACTTGTTCTGAGACTCGCCTGTGCAAGTACTTGTGTGTTCATTGGGATAATCAAGGGCCAGGAGACGTGATGTGCTACCTCCTCAAAATACAGCCTCCTTAGTGAAGAATTCATGTGAGGAGCAGTTCTGGTTTCCTGACCTAGTTGGGTGTGTGTGTGTGTGTGTGTGTGTGTAGTAACGTAGCCTTTCAGATTTTTTCTTGGAAAAGGAAAGATTGGGGGAGGTGGCACCATAAGTAGTACCAGAACTTATATACAGCACAATTTTTTTCAAAGTACCTTATGTTAAGCAAAATGTTCACAAAATTCTCTCCTTCCCTTGTTTTCACTCAACTCAGCTCTAAGAAGCATGTCTGTGTAAAATTCCCTTTTGTAATTTCCTTACTATGAATGACTTTTGGTCATTTTTGTCTTTTAACAATAGGTGGATTTTTTCCTTTAGGTTTCACATTTCCTTTAAGCAGTGGTTCTTAAGAGGGGGTATGGGGGGAGGAGTATTTTACCCTCCCTGGGGACATTGGGTAATGTCTGAAGACACCTTTGATTCTCACAAGTGTGTGGTTGGGGGCTGCTCCCTCCATCTAGTGGGTAGAGACCAGAGATGCTGCAGAGTGTCCTACAATGCACAGGACAGCCTCGACACCAAAGGAGTATCTAATCCAAAATGTCAACAGCGCCGAGCTTGAGAAACCCTGTCTTAGAAAATCATTCCCAACAGCACCAACCTGCTACGGTGGTACTGAGTGTGCTACAGGCTATTCCCCAAATGTGACTCCCCCACGACCCCCAGAAAGGTTCTCTGTACTTTGAGGCCTGAGGAGCCTTCATTGCTAGCCTCATTGTTCTCACTGCTAAGTGAATTTCTATTCCCACAGCATTTACAAAGAAGCAATTCATTATTTAAAGCAAAGAGCTATATGGGTTTTCTAGGCTCCCCAGAAGATTGTTTTAGTGTTGATTGATTGCTTCTAAGCAGCCAGAAACTCAAATTTTACTCATCACAAACTAGTGGTGTTCTTAATCAGAGATGGTCAAACTGGATGTCTTGGCTTGATTGCTGAGACGAAGCCTGCCCAAGTCAGCTGAGGGATCCTCAGATCCATGGCCTGACGCTAGACCCCAGAAACCACCCAAAGGTTGTTACCATGATTGAATTCAACAGATAGCTTCAGTCCTCGTGAGGGGCACACAGCCCATCAAAAGGACGTTCACAAACCAGCTGTAGAACAAAAACCCAAGGAACTGAGACCAAACGTCACTGACCGTGATCTAACTCTAATTTTAATACTGACCAGAAGATCCTGCCTAATTTTAGAACCCAAAGAACAATAAAAACCTGAAAACGTTGAATTGTGTTGGCAAAATTAAAACAAGCCCCTTCAAGTTGTCTGGAGTGGAATCTGAGTTGTTAATGGGCACACCACGAGTCAGACCCCAATCAAACTCTGGCTAGTAGCCATCGCCCCAAAGATGCACTTAAAGCAGTTGATGCTATTGCCAAAGGTGATGGTGACATAATTGCTCTCAAATGTAGCAGTGGAACAAGATAAGCACCCAGTAGCAACTCGGGGAAATCACCGGAAACAGTGAGATGGGGCCAGTGTTAGTAAGGCTCTGAGTGGTCAGAGGCGCTGCCTACCTCTCAGGTTGAAGTGCTCTTCTTCACTGTCTTCTGAGCATGGGCATTTGTAACCTTACACTTCCTTGCGTTAAAAAAATACAGCACAAACAGGATGGAGGTGAAGACCAGCATGCCGAACACGCTGCGGGGCCGGCGTGGCCAGGACGAAGTGGATGAGGTCCGTGAGGTAGTTCAGGGAACACTGCACACCGTTCACAGCCCCTCGCTCTGTTTCCAGAATGTTCTCCTGAAGAAGCTGGGTCACAGTGAGGTCAAAGGACCAAAGACCTACAGGGCAGCAGTGTGGGGGGAGAAGAAATGGAAAGAGATGTCAGAGACCTCGGGCAGGATTCTGGCTCTTGCACTGACTGGCACGGTCACGCTGGGTAAATGAAGCTTTCGGTGGCTCAGTTTCTCAGCCGTGAAATGGGACTCTTTAGATCCCATCTCACTGGAGGATTACATCAGACGGTCCTGTGAAGTGGGCAGCATCATGCCTGGCACAGTCAATAAGTTGTGGTAGTATAAATTGTATTTTTGAATCACCATCGCCACCATTATCACTAGGTAGCGATATAACTTCATTTTAGATGTATCTATTTATGTCTCCATTCCACTCCAAAAATAGTTCGGACAGAGAGCAGTCTTGAGCTTCACATCCTGCTCCAGTTCCACGTGTTTCCTCTTCCCTCCTGATCTGGCAGAGGAGGAATGAGCTTCCTCTCCCCTCCCCCACCTTTAACCACATTAAGAGGCTACATTTGATTACACTTCAGAAGCAGCCTCAGGACCTGCCATACAGGCACCACATAAGTCAGAAACCAGGTGGCAATGCTGTCCTTGAGGGCCAGTCCCGGGGGCTCTTGTGCCTGCTCCCAGCTTCTGCCTATAGTTGGTTTCCTTCTGGACTCTCCCTGAGATCCAGTGCTGGCCCTGCAGAGGCCTCTCGTTTGCCTCTGTCCTGATCTCTGGACTGAGCTCTGAACTCAAGAATTATTTGGGTTGAATATGCCATGTCCTCCAGTGTCTGCCTTTGCAGAGCGTTGGCCAGGCCTTCTGTCCTCCTAGGCTGCCCTTGTCACCCTGCAGTAGCCCGCACCTGGGACCCTGGCCCAGGCTCCCCACTCTTCTCGGCCGTCCCAACCACCCGGCATGGCCTCGAAGCCTCAGGGTTTGGTCTGCCAAAGGACTCTGACCTGGAGCTCACCTATAAAACCCACACGCCTGGCCCCTAACAAGCAGTGCGGACGGGTCAGAGGTATTTATAAAACGCTGCAGCTGTACAACATGCAGCTCTGGAAGTGAGGGCTGATTCTGCACTGACAGAATTATTGGTAAATTGAGGGCATACGGAGTCGCAGTTCTTAGATTTTCAAAAGCAAAGTGACTTGGTAATATGTCAAATCCTGCTGTAGCCAGAGTTCTGTAACTTCCTTTCCACTAAGAATGGAAACAAGTATATACTGAGCCAATGTCTCGGGTGAGCTCTGTGTCTGGGGATCTGTGGTAGACAGCAAGGTGGCCACAGGCCACTGGTCCTGGTGAGACACACGTCATCACGGCCACCAGGCCTGACCATGCTAACCACACTAACACAGGGACGATACTATATCTTTGGGGGCACTGGTACTTTTTATCGGGTGCAGTTTTGACCACACCACCAACCCTGGAGTGATTTGTAATTCTGCTGGGAATAAATGTGAATGGCATTTGCTGGCAGTGGGTGTGCGGGATTCAGTCAGCATCCGTTTCACTCGGCATTGTGGTTCTCGATCTCACTGTCCACACCACACTCCACGCTCACACAACAACGCTCGTGAAAGCACCGCAATCACAGCCAAGATATAAAAATGATGATGACTGAAGATGAGAGTTAATATTCATTTTTAACAAATAGCTCCAATACCTGTGCCTTTGATCCTCTCCTTCCACCACCCGCCACGACACTCTCTCTGATGGGTAGGTACTATCATTACTATCCCGTCTTACAGACAAGGAAACAGGGACACAGGGAGCTTAGGTAACGTGTGAACATCATGGGCAGCCTGGCTCCACATCCTGAGCTATCTCCCTTGTGAGTGTCAAAGGTGTTGTGGTGTGTCTGGCATCCTTATCAAGGGTCAGCAAAAAGAACTGCTATTGCCATAGAGAAAAGCCCGAAGTTTCTCTCGTACTGAATGTTTCTCCAGACTGTAGGCATTGCCAATGAGATTTCACGTTCTCTAAATGTGATGTTTCCTTTGTGTCAGGAAGAGCCAGTTGGACTTCTTTCCCCTCCCCCCCCCTTAGAACTAGTTTATTATCATAATACTATGTGAATTGTGTAAATCTTAAATGGCCAACCTGCTCTCTGTCGTTCATGCAATTAAAGGCTGGGAAGTACAAGCCAAATAGCCTAATAAAAGATAATTCACCTGTCAGGTCCTTCACTTAAAATATTTTAGAGGTTGGGTCATCTCCAGATGAAAGAACAGGTTTCTAAATCAGCTATTTGGAATTAGGAACAGTTCCTTTCTCATACATGCACATTACATCAGAGGAAAGAGGTTCCCAAGCTAGCCTGTTGTTTTATAACCGCTGGAATTAGACTGACAAAACTCTCATTTCTCCTCTCCCAATATTCTCAAGATTCTGTGGACCAAGGGCTTCTGGGTCTCCTTGATAGAAAGCAGAAAGGTATCCCCAAATCCCATGCCCCCACCCCGCTGTGGGCCCAAGGGTGAGAAGGGGAAGCTCTGAGCCCCAGGAGGGCAGGGACCTTGCAGGAGCCCAACACCTGGAGTTGGGGCTGAGGTTCACAGCAGAGGCAGGCAGGGAGATGCTGAACGAAGGGGGAAGAAGACGGTTCAGCCTTTGATCCTCTCCTTCCACCACCCGCCACGACACTCTCAGCTCCCTCATTTTTGCTCTGGGGATGGGGGATCCCCTGGCTCTGAGCTGTGGCCTTGAGGTTGGACTGAGGGGAGGGAGCAGGGCTTGGGCAAAGAAATGATGCTCCTGGGTGGAAACCGGATCACAGGGAGTCCATGTCTAAGAGCAAGGCCCAGACTCTTCCCAGACTGGGCATCTGCAGGTCGAATCACTCGGGGCCAACATGCTGTTAATCCCCATCAGTGTTGATACCCAATATGTTGCTGCTGAATTCATCAGGCATAAAATGACCAAAACAATTTTTTAAACACCCTAACCAAATCATATATGTCCTCACTGCCAGGTATGAATGACATTTGGTTGGTGGCAGAGTTCCAAGACCAAGTTCTCAGGGGAGACAAGCTTGCAGATATTCAGAGTCAGGCACCCTGTCTCTGGGAAAGGATTTCCCTCCCCTTCCCGAGGCAGCTAAGGAAAGCTCTGGCGCCACCAAGCTGTCTTCTTTCCCCTCTCCCCATCCCACTTCTAGCGGGGAAAGGACCCAGGTCAAAATACTCCTTCAATGTGGATGCCATTTGTAGCATTTACATGCTTGACTCCTGGAAATAACTATTTTCACTTCCCCAGATCTCCACATCTCCACATTTCGGCTTTTGCACAACTTCCCATCCCGCCTAGAGCACTCTTTCCTCTTCATGTCACCTGCCGAGCTTGCCCTTCAGGGATCTCTTAATTGTGCCTCCTCCTGGAAAGGCTTCCCGGGCTCCCAAGACCAGATTTGGTATCCCTCCTATGTGTCTCCAATCCTCTGTCCTTCTCTAACATAGCTCCTGTCACTTTGTGTTGTTGGCCATTGCTATTTGCTCACTCTTTGGTCTCCCATCCAAACTGTACACTCAGTGGGGCTAAGACCTTGTTTGATTAAACCACTCATGTATCCCCAGTGTCTAGGACAGTTCTTGTCACATAGTGGGTTCTTAGTGAATGAATGATGAAGACTGACAACGACACAGTGGTGAGACCATGAAATGCTTCTACGATTACTTAGCAATATCACAGGCTGCAGAATCCTGTGCCACACATGACCCACCGCTCACAATTCCTGCCAGGATCACACCCAAGAAGAGCAAGGTGATGGAGATGTAAGGGAAGTCCCAGAATTGCTCTTGAAAGAACCCAGACTAAGGCAAACAGTAAATTCAGGAAGGTGGATGTTGACAGGAGAGGGAAGACACGGGAGAGAGTGAAAGACAAAATTGCACATGCTTGAGATGTGGTAATGAACTCTTGGAAAGAGTGGTGGATATTTCCTCTGGTTATTTTTCTGAAGAAGCAGATATTCATGAAAAGGAAATGACAAATACCTTTCCATCTTCCAGGACAGAATAGGCAATGATTGCAAACAGATTTTTAAAGTACATAACAAGTTGTAAGAAGTATTTAGCACAAATTAAGACAAACTCCAAAAAGGACTAGAAGAGCCAAATAAGGCCATGAAGGAAGGAGAGAGGGTCAGGTAGGCTAAATCCACTCTGGCCCAAGAACTGTGGGAAGGGTGAATTTGGTTATAGAAAAGAATTTATTGCCATAGCAGGGTTTTTTTGTAAAGATAACAATGACAATGAAAAAAAAACCAACATTGCCTTAAGTTCTACTCTATGCAGAAGGAAATAGGGTTTTATGTAGACTATCTTATCTAATCGCTTCCCTGCCATCAGTTCTGTTATTTTTATCCTTACTTTACAGATAACGAGACACAGCGAGTTTGAATAAATTAGCCACACATGGTCACACAACTAAAAGTGATAGATGGGAAGATATAGCTCGCCCTATCTATCTGTCTATTTACCTATCTATCCATCCATCCATCACTTAAATATGTATATCTGTTTACCTATCTCTATAAATACTTATATTTTATCCATACAGTGAGATCTGGTGAGCTTTAATTGCAAAACAACTTGAGAGAAAATATAATTATAAGAAGTCCAGGACCTGCACAGCAGGGGGAAAGGCATCACAGCCTGAGGGGGGCCTCGGAGTGTGGAGTTCCGGAGTCTGGACAGTCGGAAAAAGAAGCCTACCCATCTTTCCTCAAGAAACTATACCAAACTGAATTAGAATTTCCTCTTCTTAATTCCAACTATCCAAAGTGATAATCTCACTTGTCCAGTTTAAGTCAGGTGTCAATACCAGGCTTACTCAATCACGCCTGACAGGAGACCATCAAGAAGGAGGATTTTTCTTGTCACTTAAGAGCACAATTTGGGGACCATGGATCAAGAATGTGGGAATAATGGGAAGCTATCTAAACTGGCCAAATTGGAAAAATCAACCCTAGCTTTCAGTTCAGTATTAGACATCACAACTGCAAGACCCTCATCTCTATCTGTTTTTAGGATTCTTGAGTTTATTGATTGAGATAAAAATATGATTTCATTTTCATTTGTCTTAAACTTAGCTTTTGTTTGAAACTGACTTTACCAACTCAACTTCTGTGCTTACCTGAAATGTCTGTGATTTGCAACTTAGTTTCACATAATCAACAATAAAGCAAAATTGCTTAAAGATACAATTTTTGAAAAATTATTAGTCGACTGGCTGTATTTTTTCCATGACTGTTCTCCCATTTGGTACTGTATTACATTTCTCTTTAAAATTCTTATGCTTAAAATAAAGTAATAGGTAAAAATAACCATAAATAAAGTGATCATCCATTTTTAGAGATATACCAATCCAAAAAAAAAAGAATTCCAGAAAGAGAAACTGAGGTCAGAAGCAATGCCTGGGCTGTGTTGCCCAGGCAGATGGGCAACATTGTCCATAGGCAGGTATAGCTCTTATCTTGAGAGAATGGGGTCATATTTACTGGCAGGTTTACTTTTCTGTCATCCTCATCCTGATGATAAGCAATTTCTGATTTAAAAAACACCGCTGATAGCAGGGATGGCCAATTTATCTATTGTCTTGACCAAAAAACAGCCCATATTCCCTGACATAGTTGTCTCTCTAGCTTAGCGTCCTTAGGAAAGAGACTTATGATAAAATAGGAAGGAGTATGCCCTAAGGACCATGGAATAGGTTTTGCAGGCTGTAAACTGCACGGTCCCCAGGGAGTGCTGCTCAGAGTGGAAACTCACTTAATGGAGCCCCTGGAGTTGTGTAGTGTACAATCTGTGTAACTGTACACGGCAGACCCCCCTGCTTCCACCAATGACACCAACCATATGAACTGAATAACAAGTGGCACTATTGGAGCCTTCTCACTTCTCACTGTTTGAGGCACATTTGCAGACAGAATATTAAGATTATAGTTAGACACAAGCTCTGAAAAGAAGAAATGAAGCATTGACATAAAGGAGGGGAAAAAAAAAAAGCAAGAGCTGTCTCTGAGTTTGCATTGCCTTGAATGTTCACAGCCTCCTGTCGCCTTTCTAGGAAGTGCCCCCGTTTGTCGCTGGGGTTTTACAGCCAATTGGGGAACTAGTTGAAAAACCCTGAATAGAAATAGAAACTCTACAAGAAGTGAAACCAAGCTCCATCCAAGAATGAAACCACAACCGATCACATGAGATGCCCATGTCATCACCTGGCCCATGAACAGGGGAGCAGATATATTGATGATCTGGTCCAGCCGCCAGACAGCTGCATTCATCCCTGTAAGTGACAGGACGGAAACACTGCAACTCAGTGCATGAGTCTCTCCTCCTGGTGAATTTAATGTCGTGTATTTGCTAGATTTGTGAGCCCGCACTGGGTGAATGGCAGTGAAAACAGGAAAGATCCCTTTTAGTCTGACTCTAGATTAATCATAGGATTTTCAACCTGGAAAAGACCTCTGAGATCAGTTCTGTTGGAATTTGAACAATTAACCAATGAGTAAACTGAGGGCTAGAGAGATTAGGTAACTTGGAGTTATTCCAACTCCTGTCTCAGCACTCTTTCTATCACATCCCACTGTCCAAACAACAACAGTATTAATAGCCATTATTATGACTAACACATTGACAGGGCAGAGAGGGAAAAAACAGGGGACAAAGGATAGAAATAGTTGAATACTCTTTGCCACACGCATAGTTCTAAGCCTTCTACACATATTCATCTCACTCAATCCTTGCAACAACTCTAAGGGGTCCGTAGTATCTCCCTTTTACAAATTAAGAAACTGAGACATAAAGAAGTGAAATTAATTAAGGTCACAGGGAAGGTAAATGGTGGAGCTGAGATTCAAACCTAGGCAGTCTGACCCTAAAGCTTATTCTCTTAACTATTCCACCATCATTAAAGAACATATTTACAAGATGATTTTTAAAATTAGAATAAACCTCAGATCTGAATCTGTGCTTTATTTTAGATTTCTTTAAAATTAATTAACAGCAAGCAGGAAGATTTTCTTTTACCCAGAGACAGGACACTTTCAACACCATGTCACCTGGCTTGTACCCACATAGCTGTTTTATTTTGGGTGTTGTTATTTAAGCCACAGTACATCCAAATAAGTGTAGTTTAGAAGAAAACATGATTATAAGGGGCTTCTACACATTGTAAGGAGTATATTTTAATAGACTCCTCTGTAATAGCTTCCTTTATCTTGGCTATCAACTCTCATGAACGTTTTCTAGCCAAGAGTACCAACTGCACAAATATAGGGTAAGACAAGATCTCCTGCTTTAGTTTGGCAATTTGAATATCTCACAGTGAAAATGATCCAAGTTTTATAAATGGAAGAAAAAATTAAAAGATGCCAGATTCTTCCATTTAGCTCCATTATTGAAAAAAATGATTCTACCTCTCATTACTAGTGATTAGGTGATAATCAAGTCACACTTGGGGATGAATTTTCTGGAGAAAGTAGAAGCTTATCACAGACAAAAATTAAGAAATCTTTTAATTCACTTATTTTTCAAATCTAAAATGACCAAAGAACCTCTGTAATATATTCAGAGGGATTTCTCTCCCGAAAGTATGGTCTATATATCCTTTTGATAATAACAGTCTCATCCATTTCTTACATGCTTCCCACGTGCAGACATAATCCTTCCCAAAAATGAGCTGGCGGCAAGGTGGGGGGTTGTCCTAATTTCTCTCATTCTACAGATGAGGAAAGTAAAGTCTAGAGAAGTTAAGTAACTTGCAGCTGGTAAGAGCCATGGCTGGTTTTAGCTGCATTCAAATGCAGGTCTCTTTGACTCCAAATACCTTCTATTAAAGGCTACTTTCCTGCCTTTCTCAGAGCGCTAATTGTCTCATCAACTCTGTTCACTAAATCAGGCCTACCTCTCAGCAGATTAGAGAACCTGTGATGCCCTGTTATATCCACAGCTCACCAGCCAGCTGGCCTCTGTTGTCACCTGTGAGGCTTACAATCCAGTCCTTCTGAATGGTGTTGGTCAGTGCTGTGCTGGCCAGGTTCGCCAGGGCTGCCAGGGCGATCACAGCTGTGAAGCAGACCACTGAAGGAAGGAGGGTAAACGGAGTTTGGAACCCAGGGATAGACTTTCTCAGCCCATTGTAATACATACAGTTACTTACCTGACAGTTTGAAGAGCATCTAAATGAACCCAAAGACTTTTGAGAGAAAGAGGTTCAATGCAGGTTTGAAGCCAAATGTTGTTGTATTTATTCTCAGCGTTTTCTTCTTCCCACCCCAGTAGCACCAGATCCGGTGCTAATTTGTACCTTGCAGACAGAGACTGCTGTTCTATTGCCTTCATGACTGTGAGATTTAGACTCTGATTAACAAATTAGGGGTAAGGAGAGCACTGGTGAAAGATTAGCCAGATCCCAGATCAGTGAGCAGGGCCATCCAGAGATGACTCACTGAAGGACATTCTGGTCTTGCCTGTGACATTCACTCTCACAGCACAGGGGGGAGATGGCAGACACTCACAGTGAACCAGCCTTGCCATACTTGCTCCAGGTCCCTTCTGTATGAGAACACAAGCATCAGGACCGCACAGCCGGTGGTGATAGAGGCATTCTGAGTGAAGAGCAAGACATGACCAACTGCAAAGGGAAACAATATTTATTCTTGGTTTTAAGAGACAGGTTACAATTACATCATCATTTAATGCAGAGTAACTGCAGTTGACCAAACCCCTGTGCCAACCAGGGTTATCATTCCCATCAGCAATCATAGGCTGAGTAGGAAGCAAAGAGCAGGCTTGTGTGCTCACTAAAGGCAAAGCCTTTACAACCAGAAGAAGAAGAAGAAAAAAAAGCTGGGTTTTGCAAGCAAATGAAAGCATGCTTTGAGAGTAAGACGATATGAAAAGCAGGATATTAGATAAATCAAAGCACTTACGTTTTTCTACTGATATATCACACTCTTCTTTAATTTGTGACTGAAGTTATCAATATGGCCTAAGGACCAACAGTCCAGATTTTAAATAAGTTAGCCTTTTCAGTGCTGTGCTTTCAGAGAATGCCTTGCCCAACCTCCTAGGTGAAATGAAAACAATCAGGCTGACTGGTAATCAAAAGACTTGGAAAAACTTAGGAAATCCTACATTCTTCTTGGGTAAAGGAAGGTTAAAGAGATATTAGAGGGAAAAGCTAAAAATGGATTGACATTTGAACAAATAAGTCTCCAGATAGTAATTCCCAGTTTAGACAGATTACTTGGTATAAAGGTTATCTTTTACACATAGAAATTGTCTTTAATAGAAATTACATAAGTATATTATACATAGGTAATACCAGAGTATTAAAATGAAACATGTTTTTAGGAATTTAATATTAAAAATCTGTGATGGATAAATATCTAAAAACTACAATAAAATATTTTAAATCTAGTACCAGAGAATGACAGAAAGCTGGATACCGCTTTTTCTAGTTTTTAAAACTTATGCCCTGTCATTATTAAGTTCATATCTGTATTTTATTTCACTAAGTAAACCAAAAAAGCTAGTGAGGTCATAATTTACCATATCCTTATATATGTATTACCTTTTTTTCTTGGTTTCCTGTTGATCCAATCACCAATTAATACCCTAAATATTAATACAGATCCAGCTACCACTAAGCCAAACACTGCTATTAGTAGAAGATTGTATCCATATAATTTTATCAGGACCACAGATATGGCAAAGTGCCACATTCATTCTCCCTGAAAGGCAGTAGAAGCAAAGCATGTTTTAATCATTGACCTAAAAGATGGAACAAAATTAAACTCCAGAAAGATGCATTTCTCTCAAATGACATGTAATATGCAGAATTTAAAACCAGAATGTCCAAAGTTACACTTTTATGTAGTACAAGTATAACTTTTTTTTTTTTTTTTTTTTTGCGGTAGGCGGGCCCCTCACTGTTGTGGCCTCTCCCGTTGCGGAGCACAGGCTCCGGATGCGCAGGCCCAGTGGCCATGGCTCACGGGCCCAGCCGCTCCTCGGCATGTGGGATCTTCCTGGACCGGGGCATGAACCCGTGTCCCCTGCATCGGCAGGCGGATTCACAACCACTGCGCCATCAGGGAAGCCCATCATTTTTAATGCAATACAATTATACTTTAAAAAACTGAACAGAATGTTATTTTAAAATCTTAAAACACCAAAAAGTCAAGAAGCCCAGGAGAGAATGTCAGATGCACACTTGGAGAACATGAGAAGCCCAAGAATTAAGCCTAGGTTACCCTGAGGTATCTGCTGATTCAGAAGAAACAACTGTGAAACAGAACTGCAGTTTTAGCAGCCTCAGAAAGTCAGAAGATGGAAGTCTATGCTCACCAAAGACAAAGATAAAAATAGTTCTTACTTTAGGCTGAGCTATAACTCCACCCTTAGGGTAAGTCAGAGTAAACTACAAGTAAGCTAACCATTGCATGGACTTGTAGTCCAGGTTTACCTCATCTGATGACCCAGAAAACCTCAAGCCTTGAGCTTGAATTAAACTGGTTCCAAATGCCAACTGCTCACTATGCATCTGGGAGAAGCATTAAAATCCTCTCTAAAAGAAAATACTATCATCTTAGGCTTCAAAATACTTCTACAATATTTTTATTTATTTGTTTTTTGGTATGTTTAATATTTATTATAATAATTTTTAAACACAATGCCCAGCACACAGTCAAAGATAACCAGTCATATAAGGAAATGAAACACTATGAGCAAAATCTACAATAAATAACATACAATAGAAACAGACCTATTGAGACTTCAGATATTTAAATTACCAGACACAGGCTGTAAAATAATAATGCTTACTCTATTTAAAGAAATAAATGCCAATTCCGACAATCTGAGCAGGGAATTGGAAACTGTAAAAAATGATGTGGTCAGTTTGAAAAAGAACTAAAGAGAAATTCTAGGACTGAAAAATATAGCAATAGAGATTAAAATTTAAAATTCAATTGATAGGTTCAATAGGATGTTACAATTAAAGAAAAATTAGTTAACTGTAGATATGTATGAAGAAAAACCCACAATAAAACACAGAAAGACAAACTGAGGGAAACATGGTAGGAACAAAAATGAAAAAGGAGAAAAAGAAACATATAACAGGCCAGACAAATAGAAAACACAAAATAACATGGTAGATTTAGCGTAAATATATCATAAGCTACCAATAAGTATAAATAAACTAAATGTTCAAATTAGAGGATAAAGAGTGACAAATTGGATTCAAAATTACAGCTAGATGCTATTTACAAGAGACACATTAAAACAAAAGAATAAGAAAGATTGAAGAAAATGACAGATAATTAACTGAAAAGAATCCATGTCACTGAATTGATACAAAAGTAGGCTTTAAGGCAAAAAAAGATTACTGGAAATAAAGAGAATCATTTCATAATGATAAAGCCTTAATTAATCAGGAAGATATAAAAATTCCAATTTTGTATGTACCTAACAAGGGCTCAAAATATATGACTCAAAAATCTGTAGAGTTAAAAGAGGAAATAGACAATCATTGTGGGAGATTTTAACTCACCATCTCCCTCTTGGTAATTGATAGAATAAACAAAAAATATAAATATATAGTAAGAATATACACTTATATATATCTTATATGTTATATATGTGTGTGTGTTCTACGTAAAGGTTATAAAAAAAACAGTGTACTTGACAACTTTAGAATACACATGCTTTTTAAGCACATGAAACATTTGTACAAATCAACAAAATGACCAGATAATGGATCTTAGAGCAAATCTTATTTTCAAAATACTGAACCATACAGAGAATGTTCTCTGACTTCAAGGCAATTAAGCTAAAATCAATAAGAAAGAAAATCAGAAATTCCTCATATGTTTGTAAATTAAGGAATTCATTTCTAAATAATCCATAGGTCAAGCTGGCAATCAGAAAGGACATTATAAAATATTTCAAACAGAGTATATCAACTTGTCAGATGCTATTGATATACTGTTTAAAGAGAAATTTATAGTTTAAAATGCATATATTAGAAAAGAAAGGCTGAGTTTAATGAGCTAAGTATCTATATTAAAAAGTTAGAAAAGGAACAGCAAATTAAACCCAAAGAAAATAGAAGAAAAGCAATAATAAAGGTAAGAGAAGAAATCAATGAACTAGGAAAATGAACATACAATAGAAAAGCTTAATAAAGCCAAAATCTGGCTCTTTGGAAAAAGTAATAAAATAAACTGTGGTTTATTATGCAATGAAATACTACACAGCAATAAAAAGTAGCAACCCAGGGCTGTTTGCAAAAACATGGGATTACATACATAATGTTGAGCAAAAGAAGCAAGATAAAATAGAATATATATGGTAGAACTTCATTTATGGAAAGTTCAAACTAAACTTGAAATTAACTCAACTATATCATTTAGGGATGCCTACATCAGTGGTGAAACTATAAACAAAAGCAAGGAAGTAAATGCCAGAAAAGTGGGGCTCCTGGCTGCTTCCCTTTGTGAGGAAGGGGTATAATTGAGAAGGACCCTATGAGGGACTTCTTGGGTGCTGGCTACATCCTAGCTTTTGACTTGAGTGGTGGTTTCATGTATTCACTTTATAAGTATTTGTTATAATTGTTCCATATATATATGGATATATATACATGATGCACTTTCCTCTATTTGTGCTAGAGTTTGTAATTCAAAACATTTTTTAACAAAAATATACACACATTTTGCATCAGTTATTTCGAGACATTCTAATTGTCTATTACAGTTCTCTTAACCATTCAAAATATATTAATTTCATTTTGATTCATCTTACCCGTATCGATAAGGCACAGCTTACATAAATCAAAAATCTTGGACTGATGAGGTAGGTCAAAGTTGCTCCTAAAACACATATTTCCAAATGATAAACATTATGAAATAGTAAAAAAAAAAATTATATATATATGTATATTTTTTTACTATTTCATAATGTTTATCATTTGGAAATATGTGTTTATATTTCTTTAAAGCAAATTTTGCCTGTTAACTCAGAGAAAGTGAAATCCTGTTTGGCATGAGTTTGCTTTCAGACACTAGCCTGGTGCGAAATAAAAACACAGGCAACAGAAAAGCACATGGTTTTGTTCAACAAGTGAGAGGATTCTCAGGGCTTCTGCTTTGTTTTCCTTTGATTTATTTGCCATTGAGTGACCACTAGGGAAATATTTAACCATATCCCTTTTCTCGCGTCTAGAGATGGAGTCAGAGAAGTAAGCAAGCCATTGCACTGAGATATGTGCTTTAAAGGAAGTAGCCCAGAGTGTGATGAAGAACATAGAAATGGCAGCCACTCAACCTGGGAAGGCAGAGCAGGGACTTCAAGGGGACGTTACCCCTCAGCAAAATCTGAGGGCCAAGAGGGAGTCACTAGGAAGGAGGTTTGAGGGTGGAGCTAGCTTTCTAGGTCAGGAGAACCATGGGTTCGAAGGTCTGGAGAAAAGAGAAAGCAAACTGCAAACAAGAAAATCCAGAGGCTGGGGTGTAAAGTACCAAGTCAGAGAGAGTAGGAAGTGGGGAGGATGAAGCAAGTGCAGGGGAGATCCCTTCTTTCCAGAAAGAATAGGAAAGAGAGGCCAATCATTAAAGCCACTGGGCTCCTCTGTGGATGCCCAGCTGCAGGGGCCTCATCTCTGCAGGGGCCTTTCAAACATACCCACTACACCTGCTGAGCTGTGGGTCTGTCTCAGCTCTTCACCCAGGAACCCTCTCCTGCTTCCCTCCTGCCCATCTTGACCATCACTCTTTATTCTCACCTTTCTGACACCCTCACCAAAATAGCACCTGATCCCCATCTGTGCCAGCCACTGACGTCCCAGTCTTTCTGGTCTCTCGCTGCAACCTCCAGTGTGTCTTCTTCATTTTAGAGAGCCCTGCTAAAGCCCTTTTCATCAGCTCCCACCACCCTCCACCTACCTGCATTGCTATAACTTCTATACAGGCTACCACCAATTTAAACAACCCTCCTCCAGAATAGCCCTGATATAGTAACAAGAATTCCTTGCTTCCTTCCTTCCGTCCTTCCTTCCTTCCTCCCTTCCTCCCTCCTCCGTTCCGTCCCTCCTTCCTGCCAGCCCTCGTTTATGTATTCACACATTCAAAATTTAATGAGCATCTACTATCTTTCAGGTATTCTGACAGGCACTAGAGATAAAGTGGTAAAAAAAAGTTAGGGTTCTCACTCTTCTGTTATCCAGGGATAACAAACAACAGACAATGACTTATAACCTAGTGTGATGAGTTTCCTGTTAGATGGGGTTGGGTATCACCCAGTCACTCCACAAGCCAGTCATGGAGGAACTATGGCAGGTCACTTAGGAGGCTTTCTGGAACCCAAAGGGCAACAGAAGGCACTGAGGAAGGCTGTCAAAGTTGGACATACTATCTCCTGACATAGGAGCACCACCCAGCCACGCAGCTCAGTGCTGGAAAACTAGTGCCTTGGGTCCTTCACATGTGCAGATATCACCAACCCTGTGGCCTTTCCCCAGGTGCACCTCCACTCTTCACTTCACCACCTCAGCAATGCCTGAGGCATCAGCACTTTGCTATCCACATCACAGCCCAGCAATGGACAAATCTTCCAGTGATGGTTACTGCACTGAAGAGCAGGGTCTTTGGCTGGTAGCCCAGTCTGCTCTAGGCCGGCCCTACTGGCCCCCAGCTACTAGCAAGAATTTGTTGCGAGCTGGCCCCTCACATCAGGAATTCTCTGGATTGTTATTCGATCTTCCATCTGGCCCAGTGAGAGGAGAGGTTCTGGCCGGGGGTACATTACTAGCCATTGGCTGATCTCCCTTCAAATACGTTATCACTAAACATAAGCGGGGCCTTAGGCTGCCCACCCTCACACTGTGTTTTTCTCGTCCATTTACTTTCCTACTTTCCTGATTTCTCTTCTCTATTGGAACATTTCCCACCCTCACTCTGCGCTGATAGCCTGTTTGCTAAGCCACTAAAGATATAAAGGCAGTGGAAGAGGACTTCCTTCACTTCCCACCATTACACCTTCCCACCTGCCCACACCTGTGGCTCCACCTTTACCTCCTGTTTCTATAGGCGCCCAGCAAAGCCACTCCTCACCACACCTCTCTCTCCCATCCTCCAGGACACTGATCCTTTTTTTTTTTTAAGTGATGTGCCCTTACTATATTTAAGTTAAAGAGAAATGTTTCAGACTTCCCTGGTGGCATGGTGGTTAAGAATCCGCCTGCCAATTTAGGGGACCCAGGTTCAATCCCTGGTCCAGGAAGATCCCACATGCCACGGAGCAGCTAAGCCCGTGTGCCACAACTACTAAGCCTGCGCTCTAGAGCCCGCGAGCCACAATTACTGAGCCCGCATGCTGCAACTACTGAAGCCTGTGCACTTAGAGCTCCACAACAAGAGAAGCCACCACAGTGAGAAGCTCGTGCACCACAACCAAGAGTAGCCCCCGCTCGCCACAACTAGAGAAAGCCTGTGCACAGCAATGAAGACCCAGTGCAGCCAAAAATAAATAAATAAGAATGCAAAAAAAGAGAGAAATGTTTCATATAAAACACTGGAGAGAATCACTCAAAATATTTATCCTAAGTGTTAAATCTAAGTTTGGAGGTAGAATAGTCACGTGGCTTCTATCAGCAATGGGACGTCTCCCAGGGGTCACCGCAGGGAGACAGGCAAGCCATAGGCTACAGTGCAGCCCCAATAAGATACTTGAGTCAGGGACCCTGGGAGGGGGGATGGGGTTGGTGCTGGTTGACATAGTAGAGGAAAGGGGGCTCTTGGGCTGCTCCAAGCCAGCCCTGCCACAGAGCCCTGGTGTAGCAGTCAGTGTCACAGTCAGCCACATCCAGAAGGTACCCAGAAACAGGGGACAGCCAGCCATGATATACCTCAGCACAATGCCAGCCATTAACACCAAATGCTAAATCATCAGACAAATGTGCCATTGTGGTCTTGAGGGACATTTGGACATGCAAAGACCTTCTGGCCCAGGCCAGGCAAGGCTATGACTGCCTCCCAAGGACACATGACTACGGCTCCCAGTGATGGTTAGGCGGCTATTATTGGTCTGGGGATTCATTTTAATCCATCTACAATGAGTGTGCAGCCTTCTTTCTAAAAGAAAGCCTACTTTGGGGCCAAGGGCTAGGGAAGAGGACAGGAGGGAACTCTAGTTAGGACTATTACTTGCTCTGATCAGGACTTCCATTTAAACAGCCCAGATGTCGAGATTATCTCATATTGGCCTCACACAGGTTGGGGAGAAAGTAGAAGTTAGAACAATTGCTGAAAGCTTCTGGTTTTCTCTTTATTAAGGCTGATGACTCAGACTGAATTGGGGCTTTTTGCAAGAGGCAAGCACATCTTTCTTACACAAATGAGAGAACATGTAACTCACCTATCACATAGCCTTGCAAAGAGAGGACACTAGATCAACTGTGGCTAAAAATAGGATGAGCGGTAGTATATATTCTATCCTGCTGCCTAATGTCCATCACAATGAGGACAAGCTTTAAAAGCAAACTGTATATTGAAATGTATTATAAAACATGAAAGTGAAACAAAAGATAGATTTCAAGGATGGTTAGAGTTTCTATTTCACTGGACTAAAGAGACCCTGTCCAGGAAGACAAGAAAGCTAAAGTCTCTTTGGGCACCATTTACTTTCCTGTTAAACAGCAACAGGATATAGTGAAGAATGAATTTTGGTTCTACTTTCATTTAAAATCATTTCTGTTACCTAGTAAAGCAGAACCATATCCTCTCTAGAGAAAAAGAGCATGTGTTTAACAAATGGGAAATAGCTGCCATTTCCCCTTTTTCTTGTTAACAGAACGTCAATCTTGCTCTGAGAGACAGTGTCTCCCTAGCCCAGGGGATGAATCACAACTGATGTAAGTCACTTATTGTGATGGCATTTCCCAGACCCCCGTAGCTAGGATTGGCCTCTGACTGTTCTAGCCACTGAGGTGGAAGGAGAAGTCTCCTGGGGGCTTCTGGGAAAGATTTTGCTTTCTTTTTCTTTTTTTGCCAACATCTATTATTTATTTTTTTAAATTATACACATACTAACAGGTGTGAGATGATACCTCTTTGTGGGTTTTTTTTTTTTGAAGTATAGTTGATTTACAATATTTCAGGTATACAGCAAAGTGATTCAGCTACATATATATATATGTGTATATATATTCTTTCTCAGATTCTTTTCCATTATAGCTTATTATAAGATACTGAATATAGTTCCCTGTGCTACTCAGTAGGTCCTTGCTGTTTATCTACCTTCTATTTAGTAGTATGTATCTGTTTATCTCAAATTCCAAATTTATCCCTCCCCCCAACCCCAAGATTTTGCTTTCTGATAAAAGAAGCAAGTGCAAGAGGAGAGCTTGCTTTTGCTCTTCCCCACCCACTGCTTTGCCTTTGACTGTGGCTGTGATGCCTAGAGCTGTAGCAGTGGCCTCGCAGTCATAAACTGACACTGTCAGAAGCCAGTGGGCTGAGGGCGACAAGGCAGATGGGAAGAACAGCCGGGGCCTTGAAGGCATCACTCAATTGCTGAAACAACCCTGACTGGATAACTTGTACACTTCTTGTTTAGTAAGTAATGAAGGTTCTTTGAGATTCAGACCTTGCCAGTTGAGTTTTCTTTTGCTTGCAGCCAGAAACATTTCCAACTGATACATAGACCTCTAATGACTGGTTCAATGACTGCCCATATACCCAGTATCGAAATTTCACTATTGCTAATGTGTACCATATTTGCTTTATCTCTGTGTGTATGTGTATTTTCAATATATGTTGAAATTAAGTTGTCGATATCATAACTTACCCCTTCAGCACCTATCTCCTAAAAGTAATCACATTTCCTTTCATGACTACAAGGCCATTCTCTCTCCTAAAAATATTACTAATTCTCTGATAGTATCTGAGAGCTAGTCCATATTCAGTTTCCTTTATTATCCCCCAATCATCTTTTTGTAGTTGGCAAAAACTTCCATTTAAATGGTACAAATGGGACTTGGGGTTTTGTTTTACTTTTTCTTCTTCTTTGAATCAAAAAGAAAGATCGGGACTTCCCTCATGGCGCACTGGTTAACAATCTGCCTGCCAATGCAGGGGACACACATTCAAGCCCTGGTCCAGGAAGATACCACATGCCGCAGAGCAACTAAGCCCATGTGCCACAATTACTGAAGCCTGTGCACCTAGAGTCTGTGCTCCGCAACAAGAAACAACGAGAAGCCCGCGCACCGCAACGAAGCATAGCCCCTGCTCATCTCAACTAGAGAAAGCCCGCGTGCAGCAACGAAGACCCAATGCAGCCAAAAATAAATAATTAATTTTTTAAAAGATTAATTTAAAATATATATATAAAAAATAAATTAAAAAAAAAAAAAGAAAGGTTCATCACCCCCTCCTCCTGCCACGACAGAGTTTCATTCTTCAGCCCATGATAGCTTCTGAGCTCAGGAGAGCCTGGCAAGACTTGAATAAAGCTTTGGAATTAAGACTGTAACAAATCACCTCAGCCATACATCCTTAAAAAGCGTTGTAAGAATTCCCATTTGGAAACTTATTTGGGCTTGGGTTCCTGGTTCCTAATGTTCTTATCGATCAGACTTTGAGTCAAAAGACTATGGACACGAGTGTGGAGTCAAGCTCTCTGTGCGGCAGGCTGCTCTGATTTGGGGACCTAACTTTATTCCCCCTCCCCAAATGACCCTCCACATCCCACTCCACAATTTACACGTAACAGTGGGACAAAATGAACAGGGGATGGCATTTTTTACCCCCAGTTGTAGTAATTACAATACTAATTGTGTATTTGAACTACTCAACCTCCTTTATAGTCGACACTCCTTATAAACATAATTAGGAAAAAATTCAGATGCACCCACACTCTGAGAGAGATGGGTAAACAAAGCTAATTGTTTTGTGACATGTAAATTAATGAAATCAACAGTGGTTTTTGCAGAACATTGTTGCGTAAAGGACAAATGTTGCTTGATTATCTTTGTTTATTTTTTTTAACCTCCAATTTTACTTAATTAAAACCATTATGGGAGATTGGTTCAAGATGGCAGAGAAGGACGTGCACTCACTCCCTCTTGCGAGAGCACCGGAATCACAACTAACTGCTGAACAATCATCAACAGGAAGACACTGGAACTCACCAAAAAAGATAACCCACATCCAAAGACAAAGGAGAAGCCACAATGAGATGGTGGGAGGGGCGCAATCACAATAAAATGGAATCCCATAATTGTTGGGTGGGTGACTCACAAACTGGAGAACACTTACACCACAGTAGTCCACCCACTAGAGTGAAGGTTCTGAGCCCCACATCAGGCTTCCTGGGGGAGCATGGGGGTCCGGCAATGGGAGAAGGAATTCCTAGAGAATCAGACTTTGAAGCCTAGTGGGATTTGATTGCAGAACTTCGACAGGACTGGGGGAAACAGAGATTCCACTCTTGGAGGGCACACGCAAAGTAGTGTGTGCATCGGGACCCAGGGGAAGGAGCAGTGACCCCATAGGACACTGAACTAGACCTATCTGCTAGTGTTGGAGGGTCCCCTGCAGAGGTGGGGGGCGTGGCTGTGGCTCACTGTGAGGAAAAGGACACTGGCAGCAAAAGTTCTGGGAAGTACTCCTTGTTGTGAGCCCTCCCAGAGTCCGCCATTAGCCTCACCAAAGAGCCCAGGTAGGCTCCAGTGTTGGGTAGCCTCGGGTCAAACAACCAACAGGGAGGGAACCCAGCCCCACCCATGAGCAGTCAAGCAGATTAAAGTTTTACTGAGCTCTGCCCACCAGAGCAACACCCAGCTCTACCCACCACCAGTCCCCACATCAGGAAACTTGCACAAGCCTCTTAGATAGCCTCATCCACCAGAGGGCAGACAGCAGAAGCAAGAAGAACTACAGTCCTGCAACCTGTGGAACAAAAAACACATCCACAGAAAGAGAGACAAGATGAAAAGGCACTGGGCTATGTACCAGATAAAGGAACAAGGTAAAACCCCAGAAAAACAACTAAATGACGCGGAGAGAAGCAACCTTCCAGAAAAAGAATTCAGAATAACGATAGCAAAGATGATCCAGGACCTCAGAAAAAGAATGGAGGCAAAGATCAAGAAGATGCAAGAAATGTTTAACAAAGACCTAGAAGAATTAAACAACAAACAAACAGAGATGAACAATACAATAACTGAAATGAAAAATACAATAGAAGGAATCAATAGCAGGATAACTGGGGCAGAAGAACAGATAAGTGACCTGGAAGACTGAATGGTGGAATTCACTGCCATGGAACAGAATAAAGAAAAAAGAATGAAAAGAAATGTAGACAGCTTAAGAGACCTCTGGAACAACATTAAACACAACAACATTTGCATTATAGGAGTCCCAGAAGGAGAAGAGAGAGAGAAAGGACCCGAGAAATACAAACCATCCTGAGAGACTACTACAAGCAACTCTGTGCCAATAAATTGGACAGCCTGGAAGAAATGGACAAATTCTTAGAAAGGTATAACCTTCCAAGACTGAACCGGGAAGAAATAGAAAATATGAACAGACAAATCACAAGTAATAAAATTGCAACTGTGATTAAAAATCTTCCAACAAAAAAAAGTCCAGGACCAGATGGCTTCACAGGTGAATTGTATCAAACATTTAGAGAAGACCTAACACCGATCCTTCTCAAATTCTTCCAAAAGATTACAGAGGAAGGAACACTCCCAGACTCATTCTATGAGGCCATCATCACCCTGATACCAAAATCAGACAAAGACATTACAAAAAAGGAAAATTACAGACCAGTATCACTAATGAATAGAGATGCAAAAATACTAGCAAACAGAATCCAACAACACATTAAAAGGATCATACACCATGATCAAGTGGGATTTATCCCAGGGATGCAAGAATTCTTCAATATACGCAAATCAATCAATGTGATACAACATATTAACAAATTGAAGAAGAAAAACCATATGATCATCTCAATAGATGCAGAAAACGCTTTTGACAAATTTCAACACCGATTTATGATAAAAACTCTCCAGAAAGTGGGCATAGAGGGAACCTGCCTCAACATAATAAAGGCCATATACGACAAACCCACAGCAAACATCATTCTCAATGGTGAAAAACTGAAAGCATTTCCTCTAAGATCAGGAACAAGACAAGGATATCCACTCTCGCCATAATAACCCAATCAAAAACTGGGCAGAAGACCTAAATAGACATTTCTCCAAAGAGTACATACAGTTGGCCAAGAAGCACATGAAAAAGCTGCTCAACATCACTAATTTTTAGAGAAATGCAAATGAGAACTACAGTGACGTATAACTTCACACCAGTTAGAATGGGCATCATGAGAAAATCTACAAACAACAAATGCTGGAGAGGGTGTGGAGAAAAGGGAATACTCTTGCACCATTGGTAGGAATGTAAATTGATACAACCACTACGGAGAACAGTATGGAGGTTTGTTAAAAAACTAAAAATAGAATTATCATATGACCCAGCAAACCCACTACTGGGCATATACCCAGAGGAAACTGTAATTCAAATACACATGCACCCCAATGTTCATTGCAGCACTATTTACAATAGCCAGGTCATGGAAGCAACCTAAATGCCCATTGACAGACAAATGGATAAAGAAGATGTGGTACATATATACAATGCACTATTACTCAGCCATAAAAAGGAATGAAATTGGGTCTTTTGTAGAGATGTGGATGGATCTAGAGACTGTCATACAGAGTGAAGTAAGCCAGAAAGAGAAAAACAAATATCATATACTAACGCATATATATGGAACCTAGAAAAATGGTACAGATGAACCGGTTTGCAGGGCAGAAATAGAGACAAAGATGTAGAGAACAAACGTGTAAACACCAGTGGGGGGAAGTGGCAGGGCGGGGTGGTGGTGTGATGAATTGGGAGACTGGGATTGACATATATACACTAATATGTATAAAATGGATAACTAATAAGAACCTGCTGTATATATATTTTTAAAAAGCGATTATGCTCAGAAGAACTTGACAGCTTCATATCACTGATGTCAATGCGGCAGTATTGCCTCCGCAGGGGCAATGTGCCCCCTTTCTCAAGTAGAGCTTACTAGAATATGTGTAACTGGAGACTTACCTAAACGACTCTTCTCTCTCTTCATCTGCCTGGTGCTTGCGGTTCTAGTCCCTTTCTCCTCATTTCCAGAATTTTCGGTGTCATTTAACTCTCCCACCATTACTACATGTTGGGAGAAAACGATTTCAAATAATTAAAAATAATTTTAACTGGTCATAAAGTGGTAGAAGTCAATGTGTTTTAACTTAATTTCATTGGATTCCTCAAAAAACATTAATATTTCATTCATTTTAACTGCAGAAAGTTAATTGTATAATCTGTTAGAAGGGCCTTATTGCATATGAATAAAGTCATAGCAATTGCTTGTGAAAGTTAGAGGTTTATTATTAATGCTCAAAACCCATTATTCTGGGGGAAACATTCAGCCAGCTCTAATCAGAGACTCACAAACTTATCGCACTCAAAAAATGGTTAAAGATATGTTTTGACTAAATTATCTGTAGCACCATTCAACCCAGGAACAATGGTGTAAGTAGTTCCTCCCTCTTTAACATGTTATTTTTCCAACTTTTTCAAAAGGGCACATTTCTTAAGCTTGAAATAACTAATGCAAGTCATAAATAAAAGCTTTGTTATGTTTTCACAAACATATCCCCAAGAAACAAATGCTTGCTTCTGCTAATGACTATTTTACCTCTAAAAGGAGTGAAAGCAAGGAATTTCTAAAATTTTAACATTCTGCTTACCGAACATAGACAACAGGAAGGTTTGGATGCCCCCACTGGACTCCCAGAGACCGTGTAGAAAGGATGAATCACAAAGCAGTGCCGTGAACAGCTTGGGAACCACATCCGGGCATTGCTACCATGGGCCACTGTGCAGAAAGTGTTAGACATGCAAATGTTTCCTGTGGGCTGTGGAAAGAGAGGCCAGCAGTTTCTGTCACCCGTGACCTCCCAGCACAGTGTGCTCTGACAAGGCCCTTCTGGGGCTGTAGGGTGCTGCACCTTGCCTCTCCTGCCTCAGCCTGGGCAAGGACAAGAGATGTCCAAAACACCCCTGTCGTAGAAAAACCTAGGACACACGCAGGAACATTCGTTAAGATTCTTTTTTGTTTTGTTTTGATTTTGCTTTTGGGGGGGAGGGTTGGCCAAACCACATGGCATATGGGATCTTAGTTCCCCAACCAGAGACGGAACCTGTGCCGCTGCAGTGGAAGCACGGAGTCCTAACCACTGGACCGCCAAGGAATTCCATCGTTAAGATTCTTAAAGAAGAAAGTTTGATTTTGTGCTTGGAAATATGTCAGAAATCACTTAGAGGCAAACAAGAGCTGGCCCTCTGCAGAGTTGAGCAACCACCCGTCTCCAGATGCCTCCATGCTTAAAGTGCTCTCTTGGGGCTGGGGCTTTCCAGGCCTTTCCAGGCAAGGCTGCCCAGCATCTTTCTCTTTCTCCCTCCAGGCTTTGAACCAGTGGTGCTCACCTGTGGTGTCTCATTCTCTCGGCAAACCGTGCTGGCTGGGCCCTGCACACATGAATCCTAGGAAAGGTTAATGGCAAGCCCAAGTCTGGGGATGGTCCTCTTGGATTGACTGACCCTCTTTCCAAGAGCGATGCCAACTTAACCAAAAGGATTCCATTTATAATGGGAATTTCAGGACTCAGTATTTTTTCTTGGGTTGAGGAGGGTGGGATCAGGGATGTTTCTTGTTCTTTGGTTCAGAATGGGTAATATTTAGTAGCAGCTCTGGCCCAGCAAAACCTCTTTTTTGTTATTTCTGTCCCAAGAACTTAGAGCAGGGTTCCCCAACCCCTGGACCATGGACCCGTACCGGTGCGCGGCCTTTTAGGAACCGGGCGGCACAGCAGGAGGTAAGCGACGGGCCAGCGAGCGAAGCTTCACCTGCCGCTCCCCATTGCTCCCCATCGCTCGCATTACCGCCTGAACCATCCCCCACCCCCCACCCCCATCCATGGAAAACCTGTCTTCCACGAAACCGGTCTCTGGTGCCAAAAAGGTTGGGGACCTCTACCTTAGAGCACTGAGTAAAAACTCCTTCAGATCCTCCTGATTCACTTCAGTGATGACCTATAATACTTCTCTCAGACAAGCTCAGATTCTTGGGACCATCTCCCTGTTTAGTCCATACATCTTGCTTGCAGTGACTGGCAGGGAGTTAGTTGAGAAGTCTACGATAACAAAGCTTTTACTGTATAAATGTTCTACCAAAGAAAACCAGAAAGATATCATAAAGCATTCAATCTGACACATTCCAGATAAATTATTCAAATTTTGCTGCAATTGCTTCAGCCTAAAATAAATGGCTTTGTGTGCAGAACTGTGTATGATACCGCACATTTGTCAGAACTCCTTCCCCTTCCAAAAGTGCTGTTGCCCTGGTAACTGGGGAGCTTGGCAGAGCTAAGAGATCCTGCTGGCGGCAGGGGTAACATAAACCCCATGAGGGCAGGGTTCACGTCCGTTATATTCACCGCCCTCTCTCAGGTCCCAGATACAGGGCCAGGCACAGAGAGGGCACTCGAGACATGAGCCCACTTGCTGTATTTACAAGTGTAAGAATATGGCAATAGCATCAGGCCCTGAGCTTGTAGGGCAAAGAATAAAAAGGACAGGTCACCACTTCCTCTTTCATGTAAGCATGTGTGACATCACATGGATGAAAAACGAGCAGGAGGAGTTGTTCTTTTCAAAAGGAAAATATTCCCAAAATATATGGAAATAGTAACAGAACTTTGAGACCATAGGTGGCTTCCCTGAGCAAGATTTGGCAGGAATCAAAAAAGCCAATTTAGCGCTCTAGGCAGAAACTTGATGGTACTTGGGAATGCGAGGAGAATTTTACGGTACCTCATCAAGTGGCATACACACACACACACACACACATTATATTACAGATGTATATATACACATGAATAAACATACATAGTATATACATAAGTATATGTTTGTGTATTTCTATCAAAGATCCCTGTGCTCTACCTCAAACTTTCCATGATGAAATGAGATACTTTGGTCATCAACAGAGAAATAATAAAATAATTCCCAAAGTCTGGGGAGAAGGGGAAGCTGGGGAGAAAACTCTTCCATATTTAGAATAAGACGACCGGCTTCCTAAAAAGTATCTTTCTCTACATAAACTACAAAAATCATTTCAAAATTTACCACTTTATGCTTTCCACACCTTTAACAAAACTGACATATCCGAAGTCAATATTGGAAGAGAAAAGGGATTATTTACTCACCCCCAGAGGAGCAGCATTTCTCTCTTTTAAAAGATGTTTCTACTTGTTGGTGGTGGTTTAAGTAAGAGGAACGGGTAAGTGGGAATCATAGGGAGATGGGTTTTTACTCTCCAAAGGAGAATACTTTCTCCCTCACCGTACATTGCCAGTAGAATGATGCACTTGATTTAGTGCCCCAGCGGCAACTGAACCCTTAAATTAAAGGCTCAAAGGAGTTCAAGGAAGAAGCGATGGGGAACCAGATTAGACAGGTCTCTCCAAAAACATACACATTTAGTTTAGACCAGTCGTATTTTCCAACCCAAAGCACTCTTCCTACAGACTCTGGCAGTCAGCATCCTTCCAAGCACAGGAAATGCTGACATCTGTGCGCAAGCACATCTGCAGGAGTCACACTGCCTGGGCTCAGACCCAGGCTCCACCCACCAGTCATGTGGCTGCAGTCAGGGTCACTGATTTCTTCAAGCCTCCGTTTCTCAGCTCTAACATGGGCATAACAATAGTATTTACCTCACAAAGTGGTTAGGAAGATGAAACAAGGATGACGACGCATGAAGGGTCTTAGGAGAGGGTCTGGGATGAAGTGAGTGCTCAAAAAACACAGCTATTGTCATTCTGACTGGCAGTATTGCATATTCAGTTATTATCAGGAACAGCAGCATTGTTGTACTCAAGGAGTTTGGTCTGACTGAAGGTGAAAGTGTGAAATGGTGATCAATATGAGGGAGAAGGTGTAACTGAACCAAAACCTGGGTCAGCTGGCCCGCGCATGCAGTAAAGTCAATCTACTGGCACCAGGTTGTGGTGAAGGAAAGGGCAGTGTTTATCGCAGGGCACCAAGCAAGGAGTCCAGGTAGCAAGTGCTCAAAAAGCCCAAACTCCGCCGGAAGGCTTTCAGGGAAAAGTTTTTAAAGACAGGGAGAGGGAGAGGGTTGCAGGGTGCGTGATCAGCTTGTGGACATTCTTCCGATTGGTTGGTGGTGAGGTAATGGGGAGTCAACACCATCAACCTTCTGGTTCCAACTGGTCTTGGCTCTTCGTGCTTGTGGGCAGCGTGCAGTTAATTTCTTCCACCTGGTGGGGGTTTCAGTATATGCAAAACAGCTCAAAGGATTTGGCTCAGAATATTATCTATAGCCTTTGAGGAAGAACGAAAGGTCCTCGACTTTGTTTAACGGCTAAATTATTATTTTGTCTTGCTTGAGTGTTTTCCTTTGCTTCTGCATTTTCTCACTTCTTTAATTAAATATATTCTTTGGAACTCTGGGAAGGCCTAGGAGGCTAAAGTTTTTCTACAAACAAGAGGCAGGTAGAGGACATGTGCCAGGGGCGGGGGCAGGGGTGGGATGGGGGTGGTGTCCGGCTGTCCCAAGGAGGCCCCATAGGGTCCTGCTGAGTTATAAAGGCAACAAGTACTTTGAAGATAAAAATTAAACCCACAAACACACTCTCACTCCTTTCCCTCTGTGCCAGACTGTCAGCCCCTACAGCTTTGCGATTAATCTAGGTATTGCCCTGAGATTAAGGTAACAAGCTGAGTTCCTCCATGCATGATCCATAGTGATAGACACAAAGCCATCAGAGTGACACAGAGCACAATAAAAAGGTAGTTTTACTCTTTTAAACTAATTCTTAAATAATTAATGCATAAGTAGATTCTCCTCATAAAAATACAAACAATACAGATAAGGACAAACTCTCCCTTGACCACTATCCCCAATTCTAGAGCCCTCCCCAGAGGTAAGCACTGTTATCAGGGTGGAATGCATCCTCAGACTTTGTCCATAGAAAATGTACACTATTCATTTTGGTTCACATAAATGGACTCTCTGTACTACTGATTATTTGGCAACTGCTGTTTTAATTCATGAGTGTCTGGAATGTTGCCATATTTGTATATATAAACAGTTCTACCTTATTCATCCTTTTCAATGTGTGTCTATTCCCAGTAACTGAGTGGATAGCTTTCACAGGGCTGACGAGACTCCATCCCTTGCCCCCTTCTGTCTTTTGCAAAAGCAGTTACCTCGTGGGAGGAAATGTCACTGGCTTGAGAGTTTGGAGATGTGTTCTTTGGTTCTACCACTTCTGACTATAAGTAGACCTAGAGAACTCAGTTCCCTTATCTATTAAACAAGAGAACTGGATCACACAGTTCTGATACAGCTACAATAATCCATGTTTTGGGTATTGAAACAGAAAAGCTGTTCCTCAGAATGAGGAAAGTTGTGGGAGTGGGCAAAAGCTGATGATTTCTAAAGAAGTTCTTCCTGCAAAGAGGTGAATGCTTTCCACAAAGTTCAGCCCACTTACAAACTAAAGTCTGGTTTACCTCATTCTTTTAATGTTCGCAAACTAGTCAATAGTATGTGGGCTTTATTTGAAAATCACGAGAGTCGAGATATTTTTGAGTAGCCACAGATACAGAAATTCTTCTGGTGGAATTTAGTTGAAAATATTTGCATCTGGGCTGTTTACTGGGTAGGGAATTAGGATGTTAGAGGGCAGATTTGGATGAAAGCTAAAAGGGAGAGATTTCAGTGCCCTAAAAAGGTTCATTCAATTGAATGAACACCCACTGTGTCCAGTGGTGAGGACAGTAAAATAAAAACCAAGACCGTTAGATTTTGTACTTCCAAAATCTTCGCCATTGTCTGTTCTCTACCCAAAAGATGTCTGTATACTGGAGTAGTTCTCTTGTTCCCAGTCCATTACCCAGGTACTCTGCTACTGGAGATTTCAGTCCATTACCCAGGTACTTTGCTACTGGAGATTTCAGACGAAACCTTGAAGAACTATTTGTCAGCATGGCTTTTTAACAAGCTTCCCTTCAACCCCACCATTAATGTTTTAATCAGTAAAAGAGAGAGAGGTAACATTTTCATGGCTCTTATTTATTACTCTTTATTATCTTATCTGGAATATATTTTAAATTACCATTACTGACACCAAAAAGAAATATTCTTTCACCAGAAAACAGGGAACTATTATGCTGTGGATGAGCAGTGATAAAATTTGGAGTGTGTGGGGAGGTTGAATGTGAAGTTTGCCATATGGGGTGAGGGGGAAGGGAAGACCCCAGCAAACCATCACCTACCTTCTTTCCTTTACAAACCATCACCTACTTTCTTTCCTTTACCCTCCGAACTGCAGTAGGTGGCAAAGACTTGGGGAGTCCATAGCATGACTGCCCACGCCCGCTGTTGCTGAGCCCTCAGGAAAGCTAGGTTCTGCCCCTTTGTCCCACACCACCACATTCTGTTGGACCAGTTCACACCCCCAACCACATTCCCACTCCCTAAATGTAGTCCCAGGGCTCCAAGGTTGAGGGGCTCCAGAACTGATTTCTTATTTCCCTCCCAGGATCAGCCTTGTCTATGGAGTTAGAGATACAAGCTCAGAACATCTCAACCCCAGCTGGCTCTCCAGTTGACTAAAGAGGTCAATTCTTAGCCTCCAGTGCTTAGACTCCCTGCCTGCCTGCGTCCAACACAGTTATGGTAAAGTGGGTATTGGAAAACCCTAGTTTTCTTTCATAGAGTGTTGAACATAAATCCATGAAAGGCTAAGCAAGTCTTCCCCTCCCCCAACTCCCAGCACCTTCCTCCAGCCTTTCTACATGAATCACATTTTAGAGCCTACAGAAATCAGGACTAGTGGTCCTAAGAACAAATGTAAGGTAGTCCCGTTGGTTTTTTTGCAACCCCCTTTTCCCTTGTGGTGACTTTCCTCTGTGCCTTCCCACTGCCCCTGATGCCAAGGGTCCTGATTCTAGGGTTCCCCACAGCAGGAGAACCTTCTCAGTTTCACCACTTATCACAGTACCCCTTGCCAGGGTCCTTGTTCATGGTCTAGATCACAAAGAAAAGGATGGGGTAAACACATGCAACCTCATCTCTGAGCCCTGGAACCAGATGCCTGCCCTATACCTCCCAAGGAAGTGACGCTGTTTAAGAGGGTCCCTAGAGGCAACAATGTTTTTAAAATTTTGTTTTTAATGATAGATCTCAAGTACTATCAGGTCAAAGGAGGTTGGAGTTTTTTAAGTGATAAGTTTTTTCTGAAGCACCCCAAATCTCCCCACATTACCCTGCTAATACCATTATTCTATGAGTTTCTTTAACATCTCTTTTCATTCTCAACATTTGAGGGCTGAAATCAGGGAATGAAATTGCCATATGCCTCCAATTCAGTAAAATAGAACAGACTACAAGCTATAAGTTATCTTATATGTAAACCGAACACAAGTTAAATTATCAGTAAATTAAAGTTGGATTATATGGGCACTTTGGCAAAAACACTTGGGACTTTAAAAAAGCAGACATTAAAACTACTATATCTGTGTTAGGCTGAAATTCTCAAAAATATCCCATGTAGATTGTTTATGTACACATACAATCCTTTTCTTTGTTTCTTTTTCTTTTTCTTTCTTTTTTTCATTCAACAAACTTTTATTGAATGCTTACCCTAATCTGGGAGCATTCCAGGCACTGGGGATACAGCCTTGAACAAGAAAGCCCACTTCCTGCTCTCAGGTTGCTGGCATTATCTTTGAAGAGAGAGAATGAATAGGTGATCAAATAAACAAGATGATTTCATATGGTGATGAGTGTCTCCAGACAAATAAAGCAGGTTACTATGATGGAGTGCCTGGGCAAGGGGTCTTTTTTGTTTTTGGTTTTTTAGGGATATAAAAGATTTTAATAAATGGAGAGTTATACTATTTTTGGATTAAAAAATTCAATTTGTAAGGATGCCAGTTCTCCTCATATTTATAATTTTAATGCTTTGCATCCGGGACCCCTCCTTTGCACACACTCTCCCCGCCTCCACTTGGGCCTAGGCAGCCGGTGCAGGACCACACTCCACAAGGAGGCATCACCTGGCAGCTTGGCCTCTGCCACTCTGCTGTGGAGGCGCCCTCCTCCCATCCCACTGGTTCCCACAGTCCCTGTCAGGCTGCTCTCTGAGGGACATCCTCTTTTCCAGGTGGCCCATGCATTCCTTTTCTGACGAATCATTCCATATATACTAATTTGATGTCAGAAAAAGCCTGGACTAGAATCTTGAAACTTCCCTTTTAAGTGAAAATATATGAATTCTCAAAAACTTTGTTCTCAATTTCATTTTAGATAAAGAGATTAAAATGCACATGTATATTGTATATGGGTGCGAATTTAATAAAGTAATTTCTTTAGAATTATAATTCGTTTTCATTGTGACTAAGAGCCTTCTAGGTGTGGTGGAAAGATGAATATGTGAAATTGAACAGAAGGTCTAACATTCTTTCTTCCTCATTTTCATTCATTTGCAACCTTTTCCGGGAGCAGGCTCTGGAAAGGGTAGCTCTATTAGAGGCGTTTACATGTAAATGCTAGCTTGCCAAGACGTCTCCAGAGACACTGGGACCAGCAAGTCAACACCAACAAGTGCTGAAAGTCACCAGGTCATTCCTCTGGGAGCCCAGACCCTGAATTCCGCAGGCAGGAGGGCCATCTCAAGTTAACGGCCTTTCTTCCATCCTTATCCCTACCTGTGAACTGCTTCCCCTTCCTTTTTGTCTTAATCACTATGTGAATTTCAGGCATTCTTATCATTTTTTTTGTTCTCACATAAGCCTTATTTTGCCCCCAACGTTGAGGCAAACAACCCTGAAAAGTTCTGGAAGCATCATTTCCACATTGTAAGTTATCATATCGTCATATTTCATCTGCTGAAATCCATTGATCACTACTTAGCTAGTCATCATGATTTAATTTTCCACCCTGCAGAGCTCTTTTGCACACTGCTATTTCTCTAAATAATAACACACAGGATATGGTGTAGGGCAAAGGTAGAACCAAACACCGGCAAGACAGAGAGGCTGTTTTTATTATTGTGATTTCCTTATGTTGAACACACTGTGATATCCAGCTAGCCGAGCTCTGCGGTTAATATTATATTCGAAATGAAAAAAGATTCCAAGTTCTTCAAAATTTGCATTCTCAAAGGCTGTCTTCTTGAATTTCTACATTTTAAAAACAATCTTCTGACAACTAAGATCGTACTTAAATCGGCTTTGCAAATTCCAGCAAGAAACTGAGTCCACATCACCTGAGGATCTATTCTGTCGACTTCCCTTGCTTCCCCCTAGCCAAAAAGATAAACCATTAAAAAATTTTATATAATTACTTTAAAACTATTTTAAGGATTCAACATACAGCTAGCTAGGCTCCCTGGGAGTTATGGTACAGAAGGAGAAAGTGACAAAAGGATACAATACCAAGAGCTGGAAGAGGAAAATTTCTCAGTTGAATATTATGCCTGTAAAGCAAAGGAACAAAGCAAGCATTAGCGGGCAGACTGCAGTTCTGGTTCAATGGTATGGTTCATGTGGTAGCACTCCTTTATAGAAGATGGCTGTCCAGAGAGTCCTGAACAAGTGTGTATTCATTTGACTAGATTATGAACAAAAGTCAAACATAAAATTTTAAATGTGATCAAAGAAAGCTTGCAGCCACTCCCCCAAGAATATGGTCATGAAAGTAGCCAAATTTGAGAAACACTGTGCTAAATGATTTTCTCTCTCCTTTATTTTTCTCTACTCTATGAAAACTTAACCCTTATTTGGAAGTTTGTTCTAGAATTGCAAGATGAAGTTCATTTCCTTCTGCAGTCTCTAGTGTGAATGGATAATTTATTTCCTAATTAAGAAGTACCCATAGATGACACAGTGATTTTCTCAAGATCTTAAGGAATGATATTAAATGCAAAATACACCAATTTATTCTTGTTTGTTCCCTGCCATTATAAATGAACAAACTAACCCTGAATTAATTTGTTCAAAATGACCCCTACAGAGCTATTTTAAGGTCCCATAGTTCAAGGTTGTATGAATTCCTTTCATATGAAAATTAAGTAGCAAGGTGAAAGCATGTAACCATCTGGCATAACTCTGTAGCCCAGGAAGAGAAGTGGGCTTTGGAGCCAGTTTACCTGCATACTCCTGACTTGAAATCTCTGAACATGTCTGTACCTTAGCTCTGCCTTTTGAACAATTCTCTTCGGTTATTGCATAGATTAAAAAAAAAAAAAATTCCACTGAGCATTTCCTGGCAGAAAGGAGAAGAAAGGCCTTTCTTATTTCCATCTCCCATCCTAAGCTTCTCTGCCATCTGTACTTTTTTCTCCTTCCCAAAGTGGAGTCTACTCTGACAGTCTGGGAGTTCAAAGTACAAATCTACCATTTGTTAGCTCGGAACATTAGGCAAATGACTTAACTTCTCGACACCACATGTATTCAACAAATATTGAGTCAGTATGTGCCAAGCCATTTCCTAAGGGGTGAGGAGAACAAAGCCCTAACTCACTAAGCTCCTATTATTATCAAAGGAGAAATAATAAACAGATGGATAAAGAGGCATTTGATAATGTCAGGAGGCACTAAGTGCTGTGTAGAAAAGTAAGGCATGGGGCTTCCCTGGTGGCGCAGTGGTTAAGAATCCACCTGCCAATGCAGGGCACATGGGTTCGAGCCCTGGTCCGGGAAGATCCCACATGCCACAGAGCAACTAAGCCCGTGCGCTACAACTACTGAGCCTGCGCTCCAGAGCCCATGCTCAGCAACGAGAGAAGCCGCTGCAATGCGAAGCCTGCGCACCGCAACAGAGAGTAGCCCCCGCTCTCTGCGACTAGAGAAAAGCCTGTGCACAGCAACAAAGACCCAACGCAGACAAAAATAAAATAAATAATAAAATAAATAAAACTTTAAAAAAATAAAAGAAAAGTAAGGCATGGTGAAGTGAAAAGGGAGGAAGGGAAGTTATTTTAGATAGAGCCATCCGGAAGGGCTATCTGGAGTGTGAGGTTGGATCAGAGACTAAATGAAGTAAGGGAGTGAGTCCGATCTCGGGGAGAGAACAGTGACTGCAGATGGCAGCAAGCAAGGAGCCAGGGTGGCTGGAGTGATGCCCATGTGAGGTCAGGGAGGTACGTGGGGCCGGGTCATGTGTGCCCTGTGGCCACTGTGGGACTTCAGATTTTATTCAGTGCCAGGAAGTAGCTGGAGAGTTTTAGCAGAGGAGTGACGTGATCTGATTGCATGTCATAAAAATGGCTCAGGTTGGTTTCGAGAATGGACTATATGGGGGTAACCATGGAAGCAGAAAGACCAGAAAGGAAGTTATAGTAATGGCTGCAGCAAGGGATGATGGTAGCGCACTAATCTGCACCATGAGGATAATGGTAGCGACAGCTGCATGGTGCTGCGGTGAGAATTAAATGGGACAATACATGTGGGTGGTTTGACCGAGTGCCTAGTGCGGAGCGATAACTCGGTGTTACCATCGTCACTGTTATCATCATGATGATTTTGAGGTGATTCTTCTACCCCAACTGGTAGCTCCTTTTCTGAGCTTTGGCATTCCCCTTGCTCAGGGGTTCCACATACTCCTTTATCCCCTCTAAATATTTCTTCTTGTGTCCTAGAGCAGCCTCACATGTGAAAGTGTTTATGTGTTTGGTCAAAAACGTTCAAAAATGCTTTGTCGAGACTGTTTTTATTCTTTGTGCTTGTAAGTCCTGCTGTTTATGACCGCAGGGAGGCAGGCTGGTGGACAGCACTGGAAGAGTACCGCTTCCCAGGGGCATCTGGTAATGGGGCTTTCTGGATGTCACAATGACAGGGGGCCAGTACCCGTACTTAGTGGGTGAGGTCTGGGAATGCTAAATGGGACAGCCCTGAACAGTAAATGATTTCCTACCCAAACTGCCCACGCTGGACCCCTGGGAAATATTTAAGTGGCAGGAGAGTCTCCACGCGAGTTGTATACGGCCAACCCCAGGGAGGTAGTGCAGCCAGGGAGGGGAGACCTGGGGATGCTGGGGCAGAGGAAAGAGCATCAGGTTGAAGGGCAGCTCTCAGTCTCAACTCTAACAGTACAAGTCATGTGAATTTAGATCTTTCATTCATTGTTGTTGAGCCTCAGCTTTCTTACCCATAAACTGGGGGAATTTTGACTACCTCCTTGGAAAGTTAAGAAAATTCAATAAGATAATGTTGTGTATGCATTTATTAAATTGCAACTCATCATGAGGCTAAACAACCTGTCTCTCTGCACACACAAGCTGCTAATACAGTCTCTGCCCTGGAGAATTTATAATCCAATCATCATTAATGGAGAGCTACTAGCTCCCATTAGAGAAGAAAGTAGGAAATGTGCTTTCAAAATCACAGGTCTAGTTTTCACAAGCCAAACATTTTAAATGTAATTAAAGTTTGCAAATGCCAATTATTTTTCCCCTAATTAAGCATATTTCCCAAGAATACCCATATTCTACTAAAACATATTAAGTAAGACATACTCAAATGCTACTTTGACTTTTTAAAACAAAATTATAAGTAACAATTTTTTTATGACACTTACCTTCTTTTAAAAATGGAAAAGGAAACAACCCAATAGCACAAATTAAGCTTCTTTTTTCTGTTTTGCTTTGTTTTTTATTTTAATTAATGATTGTCTCTCTTTTCTAAAAAATTTTATTGCAGTATAGTTGATTTACAATGTTGTGTTATGATTGCCTCTTTTATGACAAAATAATCTCATTGGGAGAAATTTTTTTCTGCTAGAATAAAATTGAACTCTCCTTTTATCAAATTTCATTTTTTTAGTCAGAAAATAGTAACTTCTATGCATTCATTAATTATTCACTTACTCACTAACAGAATATAATTATTACCTACCATAGACTCATTTTGTACAAATCTGCAAAATTTATTTTAAAGGGCACTCCTAGCCCAAATAAATAATAAAATGGAAATAAGAGGTATAGGGCAACAAACACTAAAAGCTAGAGTTCATGTAATTGTTTGAAGGGGATAGTTTTCCTTAGTAAAATAAATTATGAATGACAAGAAACAAAACAAAACAAAAAAGAATTATGTTAAAGTGTACTGAGGTTAAAATTCTGGCAAAGTATGTTAGATAAGATTAATTACTGTGACAGACACTGATTCTTGTTTACCCCATATTCAAACCCCTTCTTTCCTGCTAACAAATACCAACTTACTTAGGTAGCAAGCAGAGCCCCTCTATTTCACTGTAGATGGATTTCTCCTCTATTTCCAGAATATGAATCTCAATTTGTCTAACTCAGTCGCTACCTGTGGACAACAACTGCCATAAAGGTAGTGATGAGACCCAGTTTTGGCCAACAAGATGGTAATAAACATCTGCTAGGTGTGGTTCCAGGATAGCTTTTGATATACTGAATTAAAAAGACAAACTCTGATCAGGAATGCATTTTGTAACTCCCAGAGTAACCACTAAAAATAGTAATAACACAAAGAGGTGGCTAAAATGTCAACTCATAAATTAAAATGGAATAGTAAGAAAAAAATTTTAAAGCAAAACAGTGGGAACAGAAGAACGAAAAGCAGAAGGTACAAATGATGAGATAATGAAGTGGTAGACCTACATCTAACCATATAAATAATTACACCAGGTTAACGATCTAAACATATTATTTAAAAGGCAAAGATTGGGACTTCCCTGGTGGTCTAGTGGTTAAGAATCCACCTTCCAATGCAGGAGACACGGGTTCAATCCTTGTTTGGGGAACTAAGATCCCACATGCTGCAGGGCAACTAAGCCCACACACCGCAACTACTGAGCCCGTGCTCTGGAGCCTACATGCCACAACTAGAGAGCCTGTGCGCCACAACGAAGATCCCACATGCCACAGCCAAGACCCAACACTGCCAAATAAATAAATAAATATTTTTTTAAAGAGGCAAAGATTATCAGAGTGGATAAGAAGGCAAGACACAAATATATACTGCCTACAAAAGGCATATTTTATTTTATTTTTTTGGCTGTGCCTTGTGGCTTATGGGATCTTAGTTCCCCAGCCAGGGGTTGAACCCGGGACCTCAGCAGTGAAAGCACTGAGTTCTAACCAGTGGACCTCCAGGGAATTCCCCAAAAGGCATATTTTAAACAAAAAGACATAAACAGGTTTGAAAGAAAATGGAATGAAAAAATATGACATGAATTCTGAAACAATGTTTAAGCAAACTAAAGTCAGACAAAAGAAAATAAACAAACAAAAAAAAGCAGAGGGAACTAATAGAAAACACTGTCTACCCTAGATGCAGACCACTGGATAAAGGCCAGGAATGCTACTACACATCCTAGAATGAACAGGATAGCTCTCACCTATCCAACAAAGAATTATTGAGGCCAAAATTTCAATAGTGCTGAGGTTGAGAAGTCCTCAGCTACAGTAATCAAGACAGAATGGTATTGGCAAAAAGACAGACATATAAACAAATAGAAGAGAATACAGTCTAGAAAGAGATCCATACATATATGGTTAACTAATTTTTTTTAAGTCCCAAGGCAATTCAATGGGAAAAGAAAATTTTTTCAACAAATGATGCTGGAATAATTTATATCTATATGGGGAAAAATAAACACCAGCTCTTTCTTAAAATCATACACAAAAATTAAGTCAAACTGTATCACAGACTAAATGTAAAACCTAAAACTACAAAGCTTCTAGAAGAAAACAAAGGAGACAATCTTTGTAATCTTGGGGTAAAACAAAATTTCTTAGATAAGAACACTAAAATGTGAATTGTAAAAGGAAAAAATGACAAATTGTGCTTCAATAACCAAAGATATATAAGTAGTCAATAAGCACATAAAAAAGATGCTCAATATCATTAGTCATTAGGGAAAGGCAAATAAAAGCCATAATAAGATACCATTTCACACATACTAGAATGGCTGGAAGAACAAAAACAGACAATAACAAGTATTGGTAAGGAGGTAAAGAAATTGCAACCCTCATGGACTACTGGAGGGTGTATAAAAGTGCAGCCACTATGGAAAAGAGTTTGGTGATTTCTCAAAAGATTAAACATAGAGTTACCATACAACCCAACAATACCACTCTGCTATGGTCTGAATGTTTGTGTCCTCTCCTTCCCCAATTCATATGTTGAAACTTTAATGCCCATTGCGATGGTATTAGAAGGGAGAGGCTTTGGGAGGTTATTAGGTCATGAGGGTGGAGCCCTCGTGAATGAGATTAATGTTCTTATAAAAGAGAGCCCACAGAGCTCCCCAGCCCCTTCCATCATGTGAGGACACAAAGGGAAGTCTGAGACCCTGAAGAGGGTCCTCACCTGACCATGCCAGTGCACTGACTTCAGACTTCCAGCCTCCAGTACGGTAGGAAATAAATTTCTGTTTTTTACAAATTACCCAATCTGTAGTATTTTGTTATAGCAACACAAACAGACTGACACACTCCAAGGCGTATACTCAAGAGAAATGAAAACATATGTCCACATAAAAATTTGTACACAGATGTTCATATCAGCTTTATTTGTAATATCCCCAAACTGGAAACAACCCAAATGTCTATCAACAGGTGAATGGATAAACACATTGTGGTATGTCCATGCACTGGAATACTATTTAGCTATCTTAACTACAAAAAGGACAAACTATTGATTCACACCATAACATGGATAAATCTCAAAGTAATTATGCTGAATGAAAGATGCCAGGCCAAAAAAAAAAAAAGTATTACTTTATGATCTCATTTATATAATACTAGAAAACGGAAAAACTAATATTTAGTGACAGAAAGCAGATCATTGATTGCCTAAGAATGCAATTGGAGGGAAGAATAGGTTCTAAAGAGGCACAAGAAAATTTGTTTAGTTTTCTTTTAAGGAAAAGAAAAAGTATGACATCATAGCAACAATATTTAAGCTTATATACGCATGGAATAATGTGAATGCAGAAGAATTGATTAAAATACGAAATATGATTTGGCTAAATCTCCTTTTTTTTTCTTTTTTTTTCTTTTTTTTGCGGTACGCGGGCCTCTCACTGCTGTGGCCTGTCCCGTTGCAGAGCATAGGCTCCGGACGCGCAGGCTCAGCTGCCATGGCTCACGGGCCTAGCCGCTCTGCGGCATGTGGCATCTTCCCACACCGAGGCACGAACCCATGTCCCCTGCATCGGCAGGCGGACTCCCAATCACGGCGCCACCAGTGAAGTCCCATAAACCTCCTTTTAAAAAAGATAAATATCTGGACTGAAAAAAAAATCCAACAAATCTGATGCTTTCAAGGAGCATCTTAAACACCAAAATACAAAGAAGAGCCAAAAAAAAAAAAAAATGGCAGAAAATTTTATTGTTCCAGAGATTTCTAGTACTAAGAAATAAAAAGAAACATCAACTGGGTTCCCACTTTAGTTTGAGAAAAAACTAACTAGCAAGCCAAGAGAAAGTAAGGAAAGGGAAATAATAAAATTAAGACTAATTAAAACTAAGCAGAAGAAAAAATAAAATTAATAACACCAATAGTTGATTCTGCAAAACAAAATTTTTAAATGAAAAAGCTATTAGCACAAGTAATGGAATGGGAAAAAGAAAATACGAATTACTAGAATTAACTGATGCATAATAGATATTTGTTGAAGAACAAATTAATGAAAAAAGAACAGAGAAAACAAATATAAAAGAGTTCAAAACAGAACTATAATTTAGATGTGTAATATACATAAAGTGAACATGGGAAAATATTAACAATTGTTAATTCTGCAAATCAACATTTCTGTTATATTTGAAATTTTTTATTTTAAAATCTTGGAAGAAAAATTAGGGGAATATGATTTTCTTCTATTCTAACAAATTTTATTATGACCTAGAAGGAGACAGCTATGAAAATACTAAAAATATAATATTAAAACTGATAAAACAAAGGCAAGAAAATAAATACTGATAATATAGTAAGACCAATAAGATACAAATGTAAAAATTATAAAATCCTAGAGAAAACTTAGCAATTGAAACTTTAAAAGAATTTGTCCTGGGCTTCCCTGGTGGCGCAGTCGTTGAGAGTCCGCCTGCCGATGCAGGGAACAAGGGTTCGTGCCCTGGTCCGGGAAGATCCCACATGCAGCAGAGCGGCTGGGCCCGTGAGCCGTGGCCGCTGAGCCTAAGCGTTTGGAGCCTGTGCTCCGCAACGGGAGAGGCCACAGTGGTGAGAGGCCCGCGTACCACAAAAAAAAAAAAAAAAGAAGAATTTGTCTTTGGGACCCCATAGCGCTTATTGCTGGACTGCAGAGTAAAATAGGGCATATTCATCATGTTTTCAAGAGGAAAAGGGAATAATCCACACCTTAAAAGAAAATCTTTTGTATAAGTCACCATCTTTAGTTTCTTCTCAAAAGAATTAAATAACACCTTTAAAGAAAATTTGCCAAAAAGGAAAAAAGTAATATAATCTCATGTCTTTATTTTATATAATTCTTTCTAATCTTTTCCCAGATGTAGATATATATTTTACATGGCATTATATATTCTGGTTTTTCACATAGGATATCAAATATGTTTCATTTCTACATGTTACTTAATAAAAATAAAAATCAGTTATGGAGAATTTCTTTAACATGACTAATAATTTCACCGCCTAATAGAAGAAATTTATTCATGGGGAAATTAAACTCTAATAGAGGGCGGAAATATACATTTATGAAGACATATACCTTGTTTCTGCCTGAGAAGACTTAAGTAAAACATTAACATGGTCACTAAGTTAGATGAAATTAAATACTAGTTAACAGTCTCCAGCCCACTCTCTTGATAAATTAATAGCAATATTTGGAAAGGTTAGTGAACAAGACTCGCATACGGTGCCTTTGTTATTATTTGATTTTGATGATGATGACGATTAATAGTAGTAGCAATAGCAATATCATCATCATAATCTTAATGCTGCCACTGCTTTTTCCAGAATGACATTGATACTCACTGCCTCAGATCAATTAGTATTCCCATCTCCACTGACTCCTTATTCAGAAAGAGAAAGTTCACATACCAGTATAAACAAAGAAGCAGCGTGGGGCAGGAATAAATCAAGAGGAGGGATGGGAGATTTTTTAATACATCAGAATTTGATACATTAACTCTGAAAGTGCAGTTGACCCTTGAACAACGTGGAGGTTGAGGCGCCAACCCCTGCTAAGTTGAAAATCCAAGTATAATTTTACAGTCCACCTCATGTATCTGTGGTTCCACATCCACAGATTCAACCAACCTCAGATCATGTAGTACTGTAGTAGATATTTATTGAAAAAAATCTTCATGTAAGCGGACCCATGTTGTTCAAGGGTCAACTGTAATTCCAAATAAACACTATTTTAAAATCTAGAAAAATATGTACTGGCATATTTATCTCAGCTATAGAATGATATATGACAAGATGGAGGCCATTTTCAGATACATATAAAATACAAAACTTTTGTAACTATATAAAATATTAAAAGAAAAGCAACCAAAGTGAGAAATATGTAATAAGCTATAAAAGTTTACTACCCAAATTATCAAACAACAATTTTAAAGGTATAAGATTAGTGCCTTATTCTACTTGATTTATAGTTAACATCGACAAACTATTTACACATGGAGACGTGCAGACATCAAATTACCAAAATGAAAACTGCACAGCCTTGCTGGCCTTCTTTAATAAGAAAATGGACATTCTGGGGCACAATTAAAATTTTTAAATAAGTTAAAACTCAAGATTGGAAGCACTGGTTGGTGGAAGTTGGTTGGAAGGCAGGGAGAGTCATGCATAGATGTAATGCATAACTTAACAGCAGTGCAAACTTTTTTCGTTGTTCAGAAAATCTACTTAGCAATGAGCCATAAAAGAATTAATGTCTTTAAAATGGTAATTCCACTTAGGGGACTATACAAGAAATAATTTGAACCAGTACGTTCAAAGTATTCATACTACCCCAGACGAATCATTTAACTGGTCTTGGTTTTGTTGCTCTAACTATGTGTGATGGTTGCGCTAAAGCAATGGTTCTCACATTCTGCGTGTAAGTAAATCACCTGAGAAAGGCTGGTTCAAGCTCCCAACAAAGAAGATGATGTTTGGACTTCCCTGGTGGCACAGTGGTTAAGAATCCGCCTGTGAATGCAGGCGACACAGGATCGAGCCCTGGTCCCGGAAGATCCCACGTGCTGTGGAGCAACTAAGCCCGTGTGCCGCAACTACTGAGCCTGCCCTCTAGAGCGTGCGAGCCACAACTACCGAGCCTGCGTGCTGCAACTACTGAAGCTGGTGCGCCTAGAGCCTATGCTCCGCAACAAGAGAAGCCGCCGCAATGAGTAGCTCACGCACCAGAGTGAAGAGTAGCCCCCGCTCGCGGCAACTAGAGAAAGCCCATGTGCAGCCATGATGACCCAACGCAGCCAAAAATAAATAAATAAATAGAATAAAGTGTTTAGGAGAGGTGAGGAAATTTTCCTTTTCTCCTTACTTAGTTCAGGTAAGATATGCTAGGATTTTTAAAAATTAATTAATTTTTTTTGCGGTACTGGGGCCTCTTACTGTTGTGGCCCCTCCCGTTGCGGAGTACAGGCTCCGGACGCGCAGGCTCAGCGGCCATGGCTCACAGGCCCAGCCGCTCCGCAGCCAAAGTGAGCTTCCCTGGTTGGCAATACTCTATGTGTGTTGTCCCACATCATCACTGGGAGAATTTAGTGCTATCCAGGACTCCACTGGGAGAGGACAACTGAAAATTCCACACGTGGAATTCTCCTGGACTCTGCCCCATGCAATTCTTCTACTGTCTGAAGTTAATCCGTTTCCTCTTGCTGTAATAAACTATAACCACGAGTTGAACAGCTTCTAGTGAGTCCTGTAAGTCTCTCTAATGAATCACTGAACCTATGAGTGGTCTGGGAACTCCTTAACTTTGCATGCCTGTACAGCTCTGAACACATTGAGGGGATGTGGGATCTTCCCACACCGGGGCATGAACCCGTGTCCCCTGCATCGGCAGGCGGACTCTCAACCACTGCGCCACCAGGGAAGCTCTTAAATTAATTTTTATTAGAGTATAGTGGCTTTACAATGTTGTGTTAGTTTCTACTGTACAGCAAAATGAATCAGCTATGCATATACATATATCCCCTCTTTTTTGGATTTCCTTCCCATTTAGGTCACCATAGTGCATTACGTAGGGCTCCTTGTTCTACACACTTGGATTTAAAAAAATAAACTTTTATTATGAATACATTGAGGTCTCTAATTCTTCCCAGCCTTTCCTCCCACACTTCCCTCTATCTAATATTCCCTTCCCCATTACCTTCATCTTCCCTACTATCTGGCAAAATCTTGATATTTAGAATAATTAAATGGCATCTCTTTTGCTGAGTCCTCACCACATCAATCTTGCCCACAAAATCAGTCATCCCCCACCCCACGCTCATTGTGCTCCCCTAGATCGACCAGGACACCAAGCACAAATAACCATGTCTTTCTCATCTCTGCATTACCAGAACACAGCAGAGTGCCTGGTACATAGCAGGTCTTTAGTACATGTGTATGGATTGAATGAGCTACATATGGACATGAGTATTTGAAACAGGGGGGAAAAAAACAGACTAGAAAATATGCACAAATAAAGTACAACTCAGTGAAAAATATGTAAGGCCATTAATAAGCATAAGTGAGAAATGTCAAATAAAGTCTATTTAACATTTACTATTGAGGGACTTCCCTGGTAGCATAGTGGTTAAGAATCCACTGGTCAATGCAGGGGACATGGGTTCGAGCCCTGGTCCGGGAAGATCCCACATGCCGCGGAGCAACTAAGCCTGTGCACCACAACTACTGAGCCTGCACTCTAGAGCTCACGAGCCACAACTACTGAGCCCGTGTGCCACAAGTACTGAAGCCTGTGTGCCTAGAGCCCGTGCTCTGCAACAAGAGAAGCCACCACAATGAGAAGCCAGTGCACTGCAACGAAGAGTAGCCCCCGCTCTCTGCAACTAGAGAAAGCCTTCGCATAGCAATGAAGACCCAACACAGCCAAAATTAATTAATTAATTTTTAAAAATTTACTATTATCTTCATCACCCTGAAAAGGCTAGTTTTCTTTTAGTATGCAAAATGAGGGTGGGACTGCTATGATAAAAATTATTTAACAAAGAAGCACATATATAATTGCAGGATTAGGAGCTCTAAAATATGAAGTGTAAAATGTTACAAAAATGGATGCATTTTCATATTTTAAATTCATAAACAGATTTGTTTTAGCAATCAAATTACTTTGGGAAATAAAATATATCATTACATTTTCCTGTTGCTTTCCTGGCCAACTAATTTTAGCTAACTTCTAGTGAGTTACTATAACAAAATATTTCGGGAATATGCTTATTCTCTCTGAAGTATGTTCACTCAGAAAATATCTGCAAAAATCCACAGAAATTATGTTGCTCTCGTTATTTCACATTAGTGTTTATGTTTTATTATGTTAAAGTAGCTACTCAGGGCTTACCTGTTTAGACGTCTACATTTTGAGTACTTGGGTTTTAGTTTAACCAAAGCCTACACCTGATAAAATTTCATAGAAAGGCTAAAATAGTAACCATGTAAAGTGCTCGTTTACATGGGTTTGGGCTTCAGAAACAGAGAGGAAGAATTTCATGACCTTTTGGCTTTTTAGGATGGCATCAGGGGACAATTACTGGAACTGGATCCTAGTGGTTGCCATCAATTTGGTGGCGGCTTAGAGACTCTTAACCCTAGAAGGTATCAGGTGAACAGGGTCCTTGTAAATGAGAGCAGCAGTATGTAGATTGGTTTGTTTTGTTTTTGTTTTTGTTTTCCTCCTTGGCTCACTTGTTAATTTTTAATCACAACCAATTGCCCTGGTACTAGAGTTCTGACTGGTTTTGTTTTTACACCAGATAATCTTTGATAATCAGTCTTGATGTTTGGAAAGAACACTTCAGCAATGTCTTTGGCAGTAAGATAATTTGCCCCTAAAATAGGCCCTAGAGAGAAATTATGTACTGTTTTCATATCTACATTGAAGTTCAACATTTTTGAAATGTTTCTAATCCTAGTATTATATCTTTGAAGTGTATTCTAACTAAATAGCCCCAACTTAGCAAAGCAAGATATCCATCCTTTTTTCAAAAGAAAAAAAGTGACATAAGAAAAGACAAATGTATTTAAAGATTGGGTGGTGATTTTATCATAAAAGTATAGTGACTGGCTTCATAGGAGAGTACAGAACATTTATAAGTTGATGGCAATGTTGCTGGCATTTTGCCATCTAAACTCAAGCGAAGGTTCCACTTCTGGGATGGTAGCATGAGGAGTTCTGAGGACCTACTCCCCAGTATACAAGCACAGCTGGTAAAAACTATTTCAACAAACAACCAGTTACAGTCTCTGGAAATTGCCCTAAGTGCATAGAGCAAGTGAAGAAATATTTGTTTAAGAAAATCTACTAAAACTCAGAAAAAACAGAGAAAGTACGTAGAATTTGAGTTAGGACACTCTCCCTCCCTTACACCTCCCAGATTAGCTTAATGGAAGCTCCATTCTAAGTGGATATGGACAAGAATATGGGGGCTCCTCTTTCCTAAGTTCCCAATCAAAGGTTAACTTATCTTACCAGGAGGACAGACCTCTAGCATTTCTCATCTCCTCCAACTCCAAGTCCAAGAGAAAAAATTCCTGGAGAGTGCAGCCAAGAGGATGGGGCCTCCATTCCACCACTCAGCACACATCTATAGCAGAGAGACTCTACCCCAGATATGGCAGGCCAAGAACACTGGGACCCCAGTTACCCTTGTTCCAGCTCACTCAGAAGGCAGTGATTCCATGCCAGGACAGGCAAGTCAAGATCACAGGTTACTGCCCCACTCAGCACTCAGAGTAGTGCTTCAGAGATTTTCTTCTAGGGAGAGAAGTAATTCATATGGAAAGAGAGCTCCAAAGTTTTCCCCAAAGTAACTGAATTTATTTGAAAAAAGTGTGCAGGAAAGTTCAAGCCTAGGTGCTCTAGGAAACAACAGCTCTCTTAATTAAGAGCAATAGTTAAACCACTGGCCAGCTAGTTCATCAGAGAGAATTAAGGAAAATGACAGCTAAGAAGGGTACCCCTGGGGTCAGGAAAAATAAATCTGGCCTCAAAAACTGCTCCTGCCTGAATTTAAGTGGATCAGACTGAAGAACGATTGATGGCCAGGGCATTGTTGAAAACAATAGAGGAATTATCCAGTAACTCATGGAGGCTAACAGTTGGATGTGATATCAAGTAAGGCTGACAGTTTAACAGAGACCAGGGAAAAGACAGTCAAAGAAAGCCCTGTTAAAACCACTGTCATCCCAACGTGACCGTGTGCACGTCGAGGCAGTGCCTTCCAAGAATTGATACCACACAGTGGGAGAAAACAGACTTCATTAAAATAATTTAGCCAAGTTTCACACACACACCCAAATAACAACAAAAATAAGCCCCAGAGGAAGGGGAAGAGAATCGGTATTCATAGTACAATGTCCCAAATTCTTCAGGATAAAAGCAAATAAACCCAGATGAAAACTTGCATGCACATGAGAAAAACAAAGAGTGTATTGCAGTAAAAATGCATGTTTCCTCTTCTTTTTTCTCTGATTTGCAAAGCAATTATATAAAACAGTATGCATGTATGTAATTGTGTTTGGCTTATCACATATAGAAATATAATATATTTTGCAATAACAGTACAAAGGAGGTGGGTTGGATCATAGTATTGGAGTAAAGAAATGACTCCAGATGGTAAATCAAACCAACGGGAACTAATGAAGAATACCAAAATGGTAAACAAAAAGTTAAAAATAACAAATGCTATACATGGATACTTTCTCTCCTTCCTTTTCTCAGCTTTTTTAATAGACATACAATTATAAATAATAATTAAAACAATGTATTCTTGGGTTTGTAGCATATAAAGATTTAGTATGTATAACAATAATAGTACAAAAGAAGGGGGAAGGAGGAATGAAGTCACATTTCTATATCTCAATGGAATTGTTAGTATAAATCTGAAACTGATTTTGATATGTTAATATGTATACAGTGAGTTCTGGAGCAACCACTCAGAAAAACTCAAAGCCTATAGTGAAAAAAATAAGTAAGTTAAAATATTATGCTGGAAATGTTCACTTAGAATCAGCCAATACCTGCAGGTAAGTGGCCGCAATGCTGGGCTTGCCTCTCTAGATTTTCGTATTTTAAAAAGAATTCATTCAGATTATCTAGATTTCCATGGAAATCTTGATGTTATTACCCAGTCTGCCATTAATGGAAGTGCAATTCCCCCTCTATCTTGCTTCTTACACTATAAAGCAAGTTCCTTAGATGCAATATTTTGAGGAAAATCATGATGGTCAATAGGGCACTTAGTGTTGCACACAGAAGCATGACAGACAGGGAAGGCAAATCTAAATCCAGATTAACAGTGTCTACTCTATGAACAAATAGCTGCTTCTCCATGACAAAAGAGATTTGATATAATTGGTCTGCCACTAGGCAACTATTTGGTTGCCCTAGGGCATGAAATCTTAGGGTTTGTCACTCCTGCTGGCAGACTGAGCTCTTAGCAGTGGCAGTAATAAGGGTAGCCTTGACGAAAGGAGGGCCATATTGTTTGTCTGTTATTTTATACGTTTTTTAAAAAATAAATTTATTTATTTATTTTTGGCTGCACTGGGTCTTCGTTGCTGCGCGCAGGCTTTCTCTAGTTACAGCAAGTGAGGGGTACTCTTCGTTGCGGTGCGCGGGCTTCTCATTGCGGTGGCTTCTCTTGTTGCGGAGCATAGGTTCTAGGCATGCGGGCTTCAGTAGTTGTGGCACGTGGGCTCAGTAGTTGCGGCTCGCGGGCTTAGTTGCTCCGCAGCATGTGGGATCTTACCGGACCAGGGATTGAACCCGTGTCCCCTGCATTGGCAGGTGGATTCTTTTTTTTTTTTTTAACATCTTTATTGGAGTGTAATTGCTTTACAATCGTGTGTTAGTTTCTGCTTTATAACAAAGTGAATCAGCTATACATATATCTCCATATCTCCTCCCTCTTGCGTCTCCCTCCCACCCTCTCTATCCCACCCCTCTATGTGGCCACAAAACATTGAGCTGATCTCCCTGTGCTATGCGGCTGGCAGGCAGGTTCTTAACCACTGCGCCACCAGGAAAGTCCCAGGAGGGCCATACTGTTGAAGTCCATGTATAGCCCTTCTGCTTCCAGTATTGCCACTTTGCTCATTAGCTGATTGAACAAGGACTGAGATGTGAAAGAAAGATCTACTGACATCCTCAGAATCACCCTGACCATCTGAGTACTTAGCATCTCCTTCAAATGGGGTCTTTGTTTAGTATTTATGTAGAAAACAATTATTCTTACAATCAGAGCCCATTTTGAGCAGTCCAACCATACATTTAGTGCCTGAATTTTATCACTCATCCTCCAACCTTGTTACTTCCATGTCCTCTACCACCTGGCCAACTATGACTCATAAAATGGGGCAGATCTGTACCTTGGGATATCTTTACCTTCTGTGCAGAGCAGACAAGAAATACTGCTCAGATTTATTCTCACTGTAAAGAGTTCCTCTCCTAAGTGTCCTCCACCACCACTGCTGAGTGGGGTTGTAGTGCCACAGTTTACCTCTAACTACTTGCTTGTATAAGACAGCTCAATTTTTTCCTGCTTGGCAAACTGTAATATTCTCTCCTATTATAAGTATAGTTCATGGGTTTGCTTGCTTGCTTGTTTTCTCCTTTCAAACATACCTTGCCTCATTAAATTCAACTTGGTGGATGTAAATGAATATTGAAATGAGATTCCACACTAGAGTAGAATTAGAATAGAAGAGGAAGTGGTGACATGTTGTTCCAGAGGGTTATATTTCAAGCAATTTGGAGAAGAAAATGTTAGTAAAAAATATATAGCACAGGGGGCAAGAAAGAAGTAGAAGCATCTTGGCTAAGTGAAGAGAACACAAGTTTTAAGATAAATGCACTATAGGCCTTCATTAGGTAGTAATGGACCTGGGATACAAAAGTTAAACATACTTGTAGCTTCTATAAAAGGAAGCAAGTGAAGCAAGAAGTGAAAATTTGTAGTGTTTAAGTCTTTCCTACTCTATTTTCTAAAGAGTCTTGATATCACTTATGTGCGCCACAGAAATATTGAAGAGAATATGATAGAAAAAGAAAGTCAAACATAAGCCCAGAAAAATCTTCATGCTATTCATTAGTTTAAGTAAAAAGAAACATGATGTATCATAATTTACTTCTCAAAAAACTTTTATGTAGATACTCGTTAAAGAACCAAAGTGGTAAAGTTTTACAACCTTCACCTTCATCTCTGTACAGATGTACATTAGAGAATCAAATGAGTTTCACAGACCTCTCTTGAATGGAAGAGGAGCAACACAGTGTTCCTACGTTGCCACTCATTTCCTGGATTGGATTTACATTCTATCTAGTAAAACAAATCTTTATTCACTATCATGTATTCGGTATTATACTAAACTCCCAGAGGGCAATGGTCTAGTGCGGGAGACAGACATGTGAAAAGATAACCGCGGTACAATGTGACGAGGATTATTATATTACAGCACTTTACAAGTATAAATCCAGTGTGATAAGGGTCAAGAAGCTTCAGAAGAAATCTCTGAGATCTTCTGTAGAACCCTAAGAAGTCATTAACGATGTATCAATATGCTGTATTTATAGTATTGACTTACAATCTTTGAATGGGGAGAGATAAACAGACTTGAAACTATCAGTGTCAGTATGGCTTAGATAAAACTGTAGGCCCTCTATGTCAATATGAGATAGTTGTTCATTCCAGTAAACCTTTGCCCAGGAAAGATAAGATGGTAAACAAAACAAAACAAAACAAAAGACGAACAGGAACAATCTCTAATTTTTTGTTTGCATAAGGAAGTTCCTATAGGATGGAAACAATGACCTGCTGACCTGGGCAAACAGCTAGCTTATCAAACAACAGTTTACTTATCAAGATTCTTCAAGGTCCTTATTTGCTGTGTCCACCAATCCTAAACCATTTCTTAACTTTGCCAAATCCAATCAGTTCCCTGTCTTGACAGACATGTCTTAAACCATTTGGGCACAGGTCTCAAAACTCAACAAATAGCTAATTTTCTAGTTCTAAGAGACAGGTAAGCATATCAAGGTGGTGCACTGTCTTACTGCAGTTAACTTTTAGTACTTAATTTTGCTTTATTAGCAGGTCATCAGATGATATTTGAGAGAGTTAAACAACAGCAAAGGTTTTTTTTTTAAGGATTGCTTATTTAATTGGCATGTACTATAGAGTAGAATCATTTTTGTGTGTCAGGTCAATTTACCTTTCACTAACAGGTCTATGTTGATGATGTTAATCAATGTTAATTGGCTTTATCTTAGGGGGAGCCCCATTTAGAACACAAGATCTGGTCAAGAAATTTGTCCTTTCTGAAACAACGTGAAGTGTCCATCAATAGATGAATGGATAAAGAAAATGTGGTACACACACATGGGAATATTATACAGCCATAAAAAAGAAGAAAATCTTGCCATTTGTGATAACATGGATGGACGTTGGGGGCATTATGCTAAGTGAAATAAGTTAGAGGCAGGGGTGGAAAGGTGAGCAAAATAGGTGAAGGGAGTCAAAAGGTACAAACTTCCAGTCATAAAATACGTAAGTCATGAGGATGTAATGTACGGCATGATCACTACAGTTAATAATACTGTATTGCTTATCTGAAAATGGCTAAGAGAGTAAATCTTAAAAGTTCTCATCACAAAAGAAAAAACATTTTGTAACTCTGTATGGTGATGGATATTAACTAGACTTACTCTGGTGATCATTTTGCAATATATGCAAATATTGAACCATTATGTTGTACATCTGAAACTAATATAACATTATGTGTCAACTATACCTCAATTTAACAATTAATTTTAAAACACATTTGTCTTTCCTAACTATAAACCACTACCAGAGACATAAAGATAACCAATTCATTGTTGTCAGCTACTAAACCAAATGTTAAGTTTGTATAAGAATCAAATGAGAAACTTGTTAGAAATAAAGGTTTCCATGCTTCACTCAGTGATTCTGATTTAGAGGGATTAGCACAAGGCCTAGGAATCTCTATTTTAAAAAGCACCATTTTTTCCCTAATGCAGGCTGTCTTTAGATCATACTTAGAGAAATAATGCTTTCATCCCCGCATATCAGCAAACATACATGTGCTGAACATATGTACATATATGAATATATAAACATATATAAACACATATACACCCATATTAAATGTTCTACCCAAGTCTTATAAAAATGGGATTGCTCTATGACATGTTTTTTTCAGGGAACATTCTATTAAATAATCTCTCTGAATCAGCACATACACATCTGCGTTGCTTTCCACAGCTACATCATATTCCACTATATGTGCGCACCATAATTCATCCAGTCCTCTATTAACGGTCATTTAGATTGCTGCTTTTTTTTTTTTTTTTTTTTTGCTATTGCAAGCAATGCTGCAATGAATACCTTTATACCTTATGCTAAAATTTCTGTAAAATATAGAGAGTGGAATAAACATGGAAGAGCAGGATTCTGCTAGGTCAGAAGGTGTATGCACTTTAAAGTTTGATAGATCCTGCTGAACTGCTCATCAATTTAGTTGTACCAATTTAAGTCCTGCCAACGGCCTCTTAAACTAATGATTTCCCCACACCTATACTAATACTAGTATCAATCTTTTTAATCCTTATCTATCTGACAGGTAAAAAAATAAACAAAATCTTAATTTATATTTTACTATGCTTTTAATATCAGAATAACTAGCATTCAGTTTACCACTGAAACACAATTACCTAAAGCTCTACAAAACGTATCATATTTTATTTTTGGAAAACTTTTATTTTGACCTTAAAACTTAACTCTGTCACCTATAAGACAGATGGAATGAGTGAATATCAAACACATGTCTGTTATGTAGTATTCACTTAGTATCTTCTTTTACCAAGTGATAGAAAAGTGAGAGTCACAGGACCTACGTTTAAGCTCTAGCTTTCCACCCAGCAGCTAAGTGACCTTGGGCAAGTCACCTGCCCTTTGGAGAGCTTCAGTTTCCTCTTTTGTAAAATGGGAATTCTAATCATTTTATAGGACTCTTTTGAAGATTAAATGAGATCATAATTTTAACTACAAATATTAGCTATCTACCACCACAATAACAATGCAAGGGAAATTACCAAGTGACTAGAATTATTTGTAAAAGCCTTTCTTAATAATTATAAAATAATTATATGCTGGTATTACAGATTCTGTGAACTGAATCAACTATTTATTGGGATTGCTAAAGTCACTAGAAGAGTTTGTATTCCATAGGGCTAACATACTGCCTACAAAATCGCTTCTCTTGTTTTCTATGATTGCTCCTCTAATAGCAGTCAGAAAATATTTCCTAAATTACTTACTTCCTTAGATGAAATGGAATTATCCAAATATATAATCAACTATACAACAGGATTTTTTTTCAAGCTTCTAAGAGGGTTTTGTTTCTAAGCACACACAGTAATCCTATTCAAGTAACGTCATGGAGATTTCCTAGAGTCAGTAAATGAAATTTAAAAATTTTACCGTAATACAATATGTTGAAGACCTTATCCTTGATTCTTTCCCAAAACTAACATCAACCTAACTCACACATTCATTGAATGTCTCAATACCTACCATGTACAAAGTCCTATGCTAGGAACTAGGGACATATAGTCTCTGCACTCAAGAGATAAAGACCCATATGAAAGATAAAAGGGCAAAGCACTGTTATCTAAATTTGCCTGTACTTCTGGTATGACAAATAATCAGTCACTGGTGCATGACCCATGGAGCTCATCTTCTTTTGGATGGATACTAATGAACTTGTCACACTTCTCAACCATAGCCATGTAAAATGTAAAGCCAGGAATGAGATGTCACTGTCCTATGGCTTACTCCCAAAAGCTCTCAATGGCTCAACTCACCTAAGTCTTCCTCCTTTAATTTCTTCCTTCACATCATGACTTTTGCAAAATTTTATGATGATTTTTTAATTAGTAAAGTGATCTGGAAAAAATATGTTTTCAGTTTTTATTTCATTAAAACAAGAGGCAACACTGCTCTATAAAGTATTGCATATGGAGAACATTTACACAAATATACAAAACTTCCAAAAACTAAACTCCAGTTTATTTCCATAGCCTTAAAAAGGTAGAGAGCACATAAAAATATCCAAAGTCGTAATTTATTCTTTAGGAATGTAAACTCTAGGAACACTATTAGAAACAAGTCAATTTACTATGAAAAGATTAGTATCACTATGTGATTAGAAATAAAGATAAGAGGTACACAATAAACTCCACCTAAGAGAAAATAACAGTATGTGAAATAGGACCTTCAGTTTACTAGTAGAAACTTCCTATCAAGACATAAGTACTTTAGAACTCTACTATTAAAAAACACAAAAGCATCTTCTAAAACGTTCACTGGTAATCTCTGTAGGTATGCACAAGTTACAAAATACAGAAGACAACATACTTCTGTTCTCTGATGAAGAATTTAACAATATTAAATATAAATGTGAATAACTCAAAGTATTGAGTATAATTTTACTAAGCAATTAATCTAAAAGTATAAATTCATGCTAATTAAATGACTGGAGAGTTTATTTTTTATCCAAAGATTGGGAAGACACTATTATACATTAACTTCTATCTACAATGATTAATTTAAGTACCCATCAAATTATTCTTTTTTTAAATGGCTTTTTAAAAAATATTTTTTCAGGGGCTTCCCTAGTGGCTCAGTGGTTGAGAGTCCGCCTGCCAATGCAGGGGACACGGGTTCGTGCCCCAGTCCGGGATGATCCCACATTCCACGGAGCAGCTGGGCCCGTGAGCCATGGCCACTGAGCCTGTGTGTCTGGAGCCTGTGCTCCGCAACAGGAGAGGCCACAACAGTGAGAGGCCCGCATACCGCAAAAAAAATAAAATTTCAGTTACCTTATTTAACAGATATATTTCCTCGATGTGCTTCCCTTTAATAAAGCGTAGACTTATTGTGCCTATAGACTCAAACGTTAAATAGCCTTACTTTAAATATCTGCTGAAAATTAGGTCTCAGGGTGTATTTTTCTTTACAATTTAAATTTAAAGGTTTCAACACTTTAATTTTATTCTTCCAAAACAGACAAAATCCCTTAAAAATGGGATTATTTTTTATCTATTTTGGTTTAAAAATTTTATTTCCCTTTATTTTAACTTTTTATCTTTAAAAGTTAATAACTTTTATAATTATTATTGAATAATGTTTGCTAAGTAGTTACTTCATAATTGAAAAGAGCAATGAAATATTGCTTTTCAAAACACACTGAAATCATTTAAGGACTGAGAATTTCTACTCTTCAAATCTACAGAGCTGCCTTTAAAAGTTCCATGGTGGTATAATAAGGGATTCCAGGGTGCTCACCTGCCCTGGGACACTCCCCTGAAGTCTTTGTTTCTCTCTCCACTTGGATTCTAAAACGGAAAAGCTGGCACCCAGCTTCACTAGAATATCCCAGGTAGTCAGATATCTGAAGAGTGAGAGGTTGGGTAATTTCAAGAATCTTTTAGAGGTTTAAAATGTGGAATGGGACTACAATGTCTGCACAGATCCTCTGAGCTATGAGGTGCGAGGCTCCAGTTTTGTGCAGAATCCTTCTTGTGGTAAAAGGTATTACTCTGGATACACACAAGGTCTGTGACCAAATGGTCTCATCAGCATCTTCATAAGAAAATGACCTACAAAAGCCACTCCAACTTTGGAAAAGTGAGTGGGACAAGAAGAGCAGAGATAATTATCATTGTTACCACAGTTAGCATTACCCAGTATTAATAACTGCTATAAAAATTTTCAAATGTATAATCTTTATTTGAAATAGTATCAAAGGTACTACGAAAGAATTTCACTGTTACCATAACTCCACATTCCAGAAAATCAACTGGGACAAATTACTTGGAGCAAAAATTCAGAACCACTCCTTTGAGTAAGCCTTCAGGGTTTTTAAAAGAAAAAACACATGCAGATTTGTTGTGCATTGTGTAAAGGGGTGGTACCCCTTTCATACTTAAAATTGTAGGCATCTACAGCTCTGATTCCATTTTCAAATAACAGAAGAATATAAAATGTTAACATTTTTATTGTAAAAATCAATGAGATTCATTAAAAATTTAGAATTAGGGGACTTAAGTCAGTTGACACTTAAAAAATTAATTAGCTTTAAAAACAATGAAGATTATAATGATCTAGTATCCAATATATTTGATCTAGGGTTGTGAGACCGCTGAGAATTCTAAATATTAGATAAGTGATTTGTTTGCACTTTGATACTGTCTTCTCAAACTTTAATGTACATAATAATCACCTGAGATCTTATTAAAAGGCAGATTATGATTCAGTAGATCTAAGGTGGCTCTGAAATTCTGCATTTTTAACAAGATGGCAGGTAATGCCAATGTTCCTTACTGGTCCTCAGACCACAATGATTTATAATAGCAATGATCTAGAATAGTAACAAAATGAGGTTCCATTACAACAGCTGAACATTAAAATCTGATCTCTTATTTGTGCCAGCTAATGTTTCCTCAAACTTATTCTATAATGTTTCCTAAGCACCTTAACTTGCCTCCAATGCCAATCTTTGAAATTAGTTCTTAAGACTATTATTAATATTGTTAGTAGCTATGCCTAGGGGCAATTCTTTGTTAAATAATTACAAAAAGACAATAGGAAATTCACAGTAATTGTACACAGGATTTAAATTGTAGACAGGATTTCTATTAAATTAATATTTTATCAACTTTCACTGTCTGGTTGCTTTGCTTTTTTTTGTTTTTTCCTAAAATGTATGCCAATAGATCTTATTCCATTTCTATCGGTGGCACTAAAAAAATCAAATTCACTTACATTAAAAACCATATTTTATTCAGGGTTACTGAATAAAAACTAGTTCATGCTTTTTGAAGAACTGGATTTAAAACGATAGCCAAAGCAGTTATGGTCAAAACTGCATTCATAGTGAAAATGCTTTAGCAGTCTTCAAGACATAACAAATTTTTCACATATTTGAGCTCTGCATAAGCAGGTACAAGAGGAAAACTAGCATTTTCTCTGTGTGACCACAGCTAAAGACTGTGAATAAGGAAACTACTGTGTACTAACCATTAACAAGGGGACAGCTCCCTACATCTTCCTCCCCAGTCAACTTATTCTCTCATCCTCAACTCTGCTTTCTCTCTCTTACCCTAGATTATTACTTAAGTATACTTGATTTATAAGGAACCTCAACCACAGCTGAAATGACCACCACTAGCAAACATCAAATTTTTACATCCATCTGGACGTCACCTGACTCTCTATAGCTACATACAAGTTTGTTTAGCTTCTGCCATATTGCCTTTTTATTTTTATTTTTTGGTTGGGAGCAACTACATTGATTATTCTTTCTATCATAACAAGAACATTTCAAATAGGCCTGTTCACAAAACAAGAAACACATTTAATATTTTTCATACTTAAAATTTTAAAGAACACAAACATATATAACCCTTAATTAGTTAATATATAAATGTCCTTTGTCCATATTTCACTATTTTTATTTTCTTTCAATGATATTTTATAGATGAAAAATTTACCTAATTTCCTTCATTTGTAGACAAACAATTCAATATGGTAAACACTGGTATCTTGAGAGATGGGTTGCAAAATTCAGTCATTTCCAGGAAGTCTTCAATGATGTGTGCACTGAATTGTGGGAATCCAAGCTAAGTAGGTTTTCCGAAGTCCAGCAGCAGGGTAAGTCAGTTTTATGGCCTATTACATCTTAGGAACTGAAAGGGATCTTCACCTGCTAAATCCAGATCAAACACTTCAAAGCAACACATCTACTAGCAATCTGATTTCTGATATAAAAATGTTCCAAAGATAACAATGGAAACCCCTCTTCCCATCCCCTGGAATCATATCATATTTTAGGTTACAGAGTTACCAGGCATTTTCCAGTGCTTTATATAAATTGTTCTACTAATCTTAAAGATGATCTGGTTACAAACATTTTTAGCAGGCACTTTTCATACATGTCATTTTTGTTTTTTCACATGCCTGTTTTTCAGACTGGCTTGCTAAACAGCCAGCTGTAGAATTCCTGGAGTTGTACAGCAGCCTCATCCTTGAAACACTGTTCTCATGCAAGGAGATTCCCTTTTATACTGAAGGCCAAACATACAGCTACCAAAATAGGAGTTATTAAAGAAAAAGACTCATAACCTCTCATGAGCTGTGACCAATCTGATCAGACAACGTGCCAAAATGTATTGTCACACTGACAATCTTAGGGCAACAGAAACAAATAAGAAAGTAAGAAAAGAAAAAAAAGACTCAAGCCAAGGGGAAAACACACAACCAAGAAATAACAAAACCATATTTCAACTTACTGCAACCTAGACATTATTCCCTTCATAAAGTCAAGGTAGCCTTCAGAATTTAAGACATCAGGGCTCCTGTCAGGAACAGGGTTGAAAGACGACCCTGGGAACTTTCATGAAGAAGCAAAGTCGTATTTTCTGATTCACTGGTTACGTGAGAAAACTCTTACAAATTAATCTGTGGACAAAGTAATGCTAATACTAGGAGGTCTCTGCTGACCTGTTTGATGCTTCACTGGAAGTTCAGTCCTTTCAGAAACATAAATAAGCGTTTCTTCTTGCAGACTACAGGCAGAAAACCTATTGGTATCTGTCCCAGTCCCACAGCCAACAGCAGATGATGGGTTATATGGGACTGTGACACCACTAACTTGTTCAAAGGATTTACTGAATACGGTCGCAGCGGTCTTAGCCAAACCATGACTATTAGGTTTAGGCAGAGATTGGCTGGTTGTTAATGTAAGTCTCTTTAAGGAGACAAGCTCGAGATTCTCACTTTGGGCTCTCTGAGTTTGTTTTCGAGCAAAGTAATCTTTGCACGACTCCCCTGCAGTTTCTTTTTCTTTTCCTCCAGTTTTGTTTCCTCCTGACCGTCTCTGAGTCTTTCCTACACTTGCCTTGTTACTACAATTTTGACTACTGTTTGATAAACCCGACTGGCTAGTACTAGACGCAGCCCTGGAATAAAATCCCTCGTCAACTTCAGATATCTCCATCAGTTCTTCTTGACCTGTTAATTCTGTATTTCCTAAACAAAGAAATAACAAAGATTAATTAACATTAAGCATTTTACGTAATTGTTTTTTCATGATTCATACCAAATCAAGTATACTTTAAATACATTAAATTTTAGCAAAATATGTAAAGCAACAGATTACAGACCAAAATCAAAGGATAATCAAAACATTCTATAAAATGTCAACAATAGCTCATTATAATTAAATAAGAGTAATTTAGAGTGTATTAAACGAAAAGCATGCCATAAACCACACCCCACTGTGTTTTTAGAAAAAGGTCTCTTACTATTCATGCAAAAGATCAGAAACAATTAGGAAAAATACCACACAGTAAAACTAGAGGTAAACTCTCCCCCAGTAGCAAAGCAGTGTAAAATCAAAGATCATACCAAGGAACTTTTTTAAAAATAGTATTAAAATATTTCAAAGATTTTTTTAAAGGTTGCACTACGCATTCTAGATTATTTTACTAAGAGAAAAATATACAGACCATAAGCATCACAAGCTCAAACTTGTTAAAATTCTTTATACATTCTCCTTCATATCAAAGATGGCAAAAATACAAAGATAAGAAAGTAATTTTACATCTCAAAACATAAGCAGAAAATTATTTTGGAAGCAATTTTCTGCCTCATTTTCATAACTGTTTACTCAGAGAGCAGAGCTACGACCATTCCAAAGAGCATTAAGAGTCATTGAGAAACTGTGGTACATAATTCATGCATTTTGATTAGGTGACATGCAAAATTTTTGTGACTGTGCAACTGTTGCTTAAAACATGCAGCAGTGACCCTTTGCCATGAGGTACCTTGGAGTGCAGCTATAAAGTGCTCTGCTAAAACTGCACTCTGCCAGGTGAGTTTATTCCATCCTCCATCATTTTTCTTACAGATTTTTGCCTCCTGATCTCTGGCAAGCCTTTGCTCTCAGTTCTAGGATCTGTGGTTGTTTCCTGTACACCCTGTATATGCTGAGCATCAATCTCTCCTAGTGTTCTGCCTTTTTCCCCATTCCCGGTCCTCTCTCCGGCCACATTTGTGACACTAATCTCAGGAATGACAAGGATGCCCAATTCAGTAGTATCATTATTGTTGTCAGGTTGCTCTAGAATTGAAGATGATAAGACAAAATGATGGCTGAAAACAAAACAAAATAAAAATGCAAAACAAGAAAAGCAAAAAGATCCAAAACAAAAATTGGACGAGTGAATGTTAGGTGTTAAGCCAAATATTTGCACTGTAGAAATTCCCATAATTTACCATACTCTGACAGCACTGGAGACAATGGGGTCATGTTCTTTAATTTCAAATGACAATGACAAAACTCAGAGCATCAATTAATGTTCTGTATTTTTTCACACACATATTTGATGTGGACTATGAAACAGAAATTTTTTTATAGTTTAAAATAGAATTTCTATTATTTTTAAGAGAATATTGTGACCACTTGAACTTATGTCAAGCTTTAGGCAAATTTTCAAGGATTTATAGCCAAAACTTTAGCTCTTCTTAACATGAGGAACCAAGCCAGTTAGGAATTCTCCTTGCACAATTTTTTTATTAGATTACACTGAGACTGCCTTAATAAACCATGATAATGGAAAAATGCTTATGCACTTATATCATGGTTAGTAATGCTACAGGTATAGTTTTTGTTTCACATACCAACCATCTTGTATATTAGTAAATATTAATGTGGCTGTGACAAAATTAAACAGTCTATTCCTTCAGACTCATACTAATTCCATAAATTTAGGCTAATTTGTAACCGTTCATTACTAAACTGGAGAAAAATAAAAATGGATTTGGAAAAACAAATTGGCTATTGGTCCTTTATTCTGAAAATGGTCATTTGGAATCGAATGAAAAGGAATGAAAAGGAATGAAACTCCTAACGAGTTAATACTTGTAGACATTTTATTGTGTCTCAAATCACAAAGCCATGGTTTATTTAAAGTTGTCAAGGAAATGTCCATAACAGATGGGAAAAAATAACATGAATATGTCTACCATGGACCAGTAATGAAAGTTAAAGTTCAAAACACCATAAGACTATGTAAAAACAGTATATACTCTTTTAAAATGTAGAACACAAATCTGTGTGAGGGACATTACCCACTATTTTCAAATATTTTTCATTTCAAGGTCTCCTGAATGGTGCTACAACATGTGAAACAGTAACAGGCAAAAGTCTGGCGGCCAAAACCATATATTCCTGTGGGTGCCCACTTTGCTGTGCATCTTTAAGTACTACGAATGCCTGGCTCTCACCCTAGACATTCTGATTTAAATAGTATGAGGTATGACCTGGGCACTGGGATTTTTAAAACTTCCCACATGACCAATGTGCAGCAAAGTTTAGAACCACTGCTCTATTCTGATTCTTTCAAATTTTGAAAACTTAAAATGAAAGTTATTATGGATACCCTGGGTACTCCATACCCAGCAGGAATATGCACCTCCAAAGGTCCTCAAAGCTTCATATTGCCCTGCGCTGGTAGGCCAATGCGCTGGTATATTAATTTCCCAATTAGCTAGTGCTTCATAAACTTTTTTTTTAATTGGGGTAGAGTTGCTTTACAATGTTGTGTTAGTTTCTGCTGTACAACAAAGTGAATCAGCTCTATGTATACATATATTCCTTCTCTCTTGTACCTCCCTCCCACCACACACCCCCCATCCCACCCACCTAGGTCAAAACAGAGCACTGAGCGGAGCTCCCTGCACTATACATCAGGTTCCTAGTAGCTATCTGTTTTACACATGGCAGTGTGTATATGTCAATCCCAATCCCCCAGTTCATCCCATACCCTCTCCCCCACCGCATGTCCACACGTCCATTCTCTACATCTGTGTCTCTATTCCTGCCTTGCAAATAGGTTCATCTGTACCAGTTTTCTAGATTCCACATATATGCATTAATATACAATATTTGTTTTTCTCTGACTTACTTCACTCTGTACGACAGACTCTAGGTCCATCCACGTCTTTTGACTGAATACACTCTAAATGAAATTTTTATTTCCTAGACAGACCAAAGCATGTTGGTGAGGTAGTATGACATTGCTACTTCTGCTTCCCTAATAGAGGTTTAATGAGACTAAGAAGTTCCAAACAAGCCCATTCCCCATTGCTAATAGTTGTCTTCAATGTGAGGGCAAGTGACACAACACTGTAAAGCAACTATACTCCAACAAAAATTAATTTTAAAAAAACAAAAACAAAGTAAGGGCAAGTAAAATCTAACTGAGGTAAATGCCAGAGGCCACTGCAACTGAGAGTAAAATCAGCATGGCACTGTTGGTGACAACCAAGAATTGTCCATTTACACTGCAGAAGCAGTTTCACAAAAGATCTATTAACGGGATCATTAGTCCAAAATAGTTATAAACTGTTGAAATTATCCAGACATAACAAAGTCAATGATTACTAAAATTTAACAAAATTTTAAAAGATAAGCATAAGTAGCCTAACAGAATAGAAAACAATCTACTACACTGATTGGCACTAAATAGTTTTCTTGAGAGTGTTCACATGTATTATTCAATTATATTCTTAGAATAATGTGTTGGTGCGCCTCTGAAGCAGGAAATTTGACTCCCATTTACAGACAAGGAAACTGAAGTTCAGAAAGAGTTAAAACAACTATTGTATGGGGGATCTAAACAGTATAACATACTATAAATTCTAACTCTTCAACTCATTAAAGTCAATTTGAGTTAAATATTCTCTTATAGAGATTTTTCAATTACATTTAACTTACTGGCTTAGATTCCTGGCCATTTCATAGAAAGCAAATAAATTACTTGGCTGAACACAGAGCAAGAGCAAATAAATCTCTAAGAAAACCTAAATAAGTCATAACTCTCAAGGTTAATTTATTTTTTTAATTGAGTTTATTTTTTAAAAGATGTCAATGAAAATTAAAATGGTGCTGCAACGTGAAAATATAGAATTTTGCAGGAAAAACTAGAAAATGACAAGAATATTATATAAAATAGCAATAGGCAAATGGATTGCTAATCACATTCACTGGGATAATGGTAAAGATCTGCAACCCAAGAAAAAAATAACATTAATTTTTTTTAATCATGAAATTAACTGGCATGTGGAAAAACAAGATATGTTTTTCCACAAGCAAAAATCTTTAATTCATTTATGTATGTTATCACTCAAAAATGGTAAAAACCACAAAACTTTTAAACTGCTTATTAAAGTAAATTCATAGAAAGAAAAACATGTAATTCTGCACAGAGCTAGAAAGAAAAGAAATATAATTCTCAGGAAAATTACAGGATAAAGAAAGATAATTACATAGCAAACATCTGTTATGTTATCTTGCTCCCTATTATTTCTCCAACTTCTTCCCCTATATAATTCTGTGATCCAATCCCCCTACACACAACTTCTTATTGGTCTTACTATTCTCTAGGCCTGGAATGCTCTTCCCCACATAGCTACCTCCTTACTTTCTTCAGGTCTTTTCTCAAAACCTTCTCAGTGAAGTCTTCCCTGATCATCCCATCAAGTTTCAATATTCCCCATATTTCATATGCCCTCTTCCCTACTTTGTTTCTTTTTCTTCTTAGCACTTCATTACTTTCTAACCTACAATTATTTATCTTGTCTACCAGATGTAAGTTCCATGAGGCCAGGGATTTTTATCTGGTTACTGCTGTATACCTAGCTCCTAGGAAAGTAGATTGCATTAAGTACGTGCCTAATAAACATTTGTTTGATAAATTGAACGAATCTCCAGTTATGAGGTGAAATTATTAAAATAAATAAAGTTGAAAGACCATAAAGAAGGAATGAGAAAGGTAAGCTGGGAATGTGTTACTTGACTTGATAAAATGAAAAAATAATGTATAGCGTAAAAGAATTTTTAGGGACTTCCCCGGTGGTCGAGTGGTTAAAACTCTGCACTTTCAGTGCAGGGGGTGCAGGTTCAACCCCTGGTCGGGAAACTAAGATCCTACATGACGGGTTGCATGGCCAAATAAAAAGAATTTTTAGATGGCAAAGAAAAGCAAAGGATTTTTGTTTTAGAAAAGTGTAGTAGCTGCCTCTAAATGTAGGTTTAGTAAAATGCTTATTAACATCAGAAAGACTTTTTATTTTTAAATCTATAGTTCTTTTATTATGTTATCCAGAGGATAAGAAGAGAAAGTTATTCTTTCTTTAAAAAGACCATAAAGGAGATGTTTTAAGGGAATATAAATGCATAAGAAAACAGAATCTGCTTAAAAGCCCAGAACTTAAAATTTTATGCAAAATGTGTCATGATTGTTCTATACCTATAAAAAAACAGTACTTACATTTGACTTTAAATAATTTGAAAAGTTCAAAAAAGATCCAAAGAGAAACTTCTCAGAGAATATTTTATTTGTATAACCTCTATAAATAGGTAATATGCTCTCCATGTACAGATATGAGGAGAGTTAAAGAATACTTTTAACAGACATTTCCAAATTGATTCTCAAAGCCACTCAAATCATTTCTCCCTAGAAAATTTCTTCTGGCTTTGAGGGAGAAAAAACAAGTGAAACAAATTGCAAATATCATTAAAACTGATCATGAAAAGTTGTGATTTCTCTCATATGTAACTTTATAATCCCAAATATCTATTCCATTATGTCAGTCATGTAACTCTTTATCCTAGCTTTAGCTTCTATTTTTTCACAGCTGCCCTACTTACTAAAAATGACAATTTAAATAAAGGAACAATTTATTATTCACAGAATTTACACAACTCTGTACTCAGACTGATTCATAAGTCTAAAGGAATCTGGAAAAAAAAAAAAAGACAATCAAGGTGAATCCAAAAAAACAACAAAAAAAGAAAGGAACCTGGTTATGACCTAAGACACTTGCAAATTCATTTGCAAAATCAATAAAATAAGCTGACATTAAAAAAAATTAATCTGTATCATACAATTTTGACATTAATTATGAAAAGTATTTTAGAGTAGACCCCAGAAGAAAGTCATACATATTCCTTTACAATTTATAAGATATATTTTAAATGTCATAAAATACCTGAACAATTTCATATTACCCAGTTTGATGTTTACAATTCATTCTATTCAATGGAAGACAAATGTTTTCTATATTCATTAAGCTATTCATTGCAGTGTTATCCATAATAGCAAAAAGTTAGAAACAAATTATTTAGCATATTAAGGAAATGGTTAAGTAAATGCTGGAATATAAACTCAATGTGGTGTTATGTAGCCATTAAAATAATGGGACTTACTAGAAGAACTTGGGAAAATGTTTGACAGTGTTAACAAAAGCACAGCATGTAAAAAAAAATTAATTAGACCGTAACTATGAAAAATACATATATGTATGGAAAAAAAAACTGTAAAATGGTAATTGTTTCAATACCGGGATTATAAGTGAATATTCCTCTACCCAGTTTACTATCATGTTGTTGCACTGTTTTTCAATAAAATAAGGAAAAAAGAAGTAAATTGCTCAGTCTATATTATAAATTTATCATTTATTCACTTATTCATGCATTCAACTATTTCTTGAGCACCTATTACGTGCTAGACATTGTTTTAGACTCTGGGGATACAATGGCCAACCAGACAGACAAAGACACTGCCCTCACAGAACTTACATTGTAGTATGGGAATTAAGTAAACAAGGGAATTTTAGATAGTGGAAAATGCAATGAAGAAAAGAATAATGGGAAAGAGTAAGCAGGGTAGTGGGGAGAAAGTCTACTTTAGACGGGTGGTCTGGGAAGACCTCTTTGAGGAAAGGATATTTGAACTGAGATCTGAATGATGAAAAAGCACTGGCTACACAACAATGTGGAGGAAGAGAGTTCAAGCTGGCACTTATTAATAATTCAAATCTTAGCTCAAATATCCCCAATTCCTAGTACAAAGACCCTAAGGCAGAAATGGCTTAGAACGTTGAAGGGTTAGAAGGAAAGATGAGAGTGGTCTTCAAATGAGGTCACGGTGGTAGGTAAGACATCACCAGGGCCACCTATGCCATAGTACAGAGCTCAGACTTTTTTCTGATTGCAATGGGCAGCCATTGACAAGTACACAGATAAATTATTCGGGTACTTTATTAGCATTCTTTATCAATAGAAGTCACATCTGTATAACACAAAATATTGAGCACGAAGTGTGCCCTGGGTTAGAAAGAATAGCACTGTAACAGTCCACAGCCTGGGCCAGTAATTTGCAAGGCAGATTAGAGTAAAGTAAAGCTGCCATAGAAACACAGAATAAGGTCCTGGCAGTTAAGGAGCTGCACTCTGAGCAAGAACATGAATTACTAAGATTTAGTAATATTAATCCTGAAGCCAGAAGCAGAATTTCCAGGTAAGAAAAGAGCAGCCTGGGTCACAAAGAAAAAACACAGTCTGGACAAGAACAATTTATTTACGGACACACTGGTTAGGAAATATTACCAGATTCCTTAAGTAAGAACAGGCAAGTCTTTAACTTGTGTATATAGTAAATGACACAATTCTCCTTATCGAGGTAAATTCAATTACTTGCAATAACTTGTCATCTTTATTAATCTCAAGTATAAAAAAAAAATCTCTTTGAGAACTGCCAACACTGCTGCTGGATCAGGTGAATCCTCCATGATTAAAGATCCTCAAGACCAGAGAGACCAAAAACAGGTAAGCAACATCTACTAAAAAACTATCTATAAAAGCTTATTTCTTCCTCCGTGCGCATTGTACAAGAAATGCTCCTTAAAAGGTTGGGGGAAGGGTAAAGCTCAATAATAAATAACAATAATAATAAGTTCCTTAACTACAGCCAGAATTATATAAGGCATCCTTAGTAAAAAAAAAAAAAAGTAGAACACAGTCATTTACAAACAACAGTTTTTGCCTCATAAAACAAATAATTTTAACTATCTTGCTTCTCTGTAGAAAAAATTACTTCATTTTATCTAGAAATAAACTAAGATTTTTTGTTTGCTTCTAAAGTTGGCCAGAATTCTTAAGACTACTGTCTTCCTCTTTAAGCCTTATGTTCACATGTGTCAATTGTATTTTAGCTCTCTGGTCAATATGTCCTTTTTCTTTGTGTCACCCAATATTTTCTAATATATTATTTTGTCTTCCATGAGTAAAAGGTCAATATCAAAAATGTCAGTTAAAATTCATGCAATGCTAAGTTTGGTCAGAAGGAAATGCTTATTTTTGGTTCTAATGTTTTATCATCTATATTGGGAAAAGAAAATTTGTTCCTCAAACAGCATTTTAGAATCTAAAAATAATGGAGCTTCTCAAAATGATTTTTTCTAAATTTCTTTAAAAAGTTTAAACAACTTTTAAAATAAAAACATAAGCATTATAAATTTCTAATTGTACATGTAGAATTCCAATAGCCAATTCTTTAAAGTTTGCTACTTTTGAGTTTAAAATTACCATTTCTTCATTTTTCAAAATGCTTTTATAACTATCAGCAATTTTGTTTTTCCTCAAATGCTTTACTTATAAAGTCATAAAATCTGATTAACAAAATAAATGTTCCGTGTCAAGATTTATGGCATTTACCTTCTGCAGTATCTAGAAAGACTAGGTTAAATGTTTTGAAATATTTACAAATAATCTTTTTTTAAAATATTTAACTAAAATATACCTCTTATAATTATTCCAATTTGCTCAACAGTTAGAAAGTTATTAATGTCCTATTTATCAATATGTTATTATATGATAGAAATTATTAACATTTTCTAAATCAATATCCATTTTTTAAAATAATCAGTTTTAAATTATTTCCCAACATGAATTGCATCTTTTTATTGTTCCATTTCTTATCTCATCTAATAAGTGAGTCCTAGCTCACTGGGAAAACTGAAACAAGTCACATTTTTTGTCATTTTTTAAAAATATAATCACAGGTATCTTTGAATTTTATTATAATCGTTTAAATTTATTTAACTACCTTGGCATCCTTTAAATAGGAACTTAATGCTGAAAATGCAATAAACAGCTGTAACAACATGAAACTTCACTTTCTTTAGATTCACTCTATGTAAACTATATTTTGTTTCATTTTTCACTTAAACATTCCATACAATTAATTAAATACTCTAAAATTCTCAGGGTACTGATTTGGTATTACTAAGTTAGAAGACTTAAAAATATATATAGTATTTATTTTCCATTCTTTTTCACTGCTTAAAACTCTGTACTCTTGGATCTCCTAAGTCAAAATAATGATATGCAATATTATAAAAATAAACCATTTAACATATTCCAGGACCAAAAGCAGGGCAAAATTCAAAGAATCTAGATTACAAATATTGCTTTTATTGTTACACCTACCTGTTGCAAACAGTTGTAACCGTACATAAATGAGAATACAAGTTCAAGCTATTCTATTTACCTGTCAATTTGGGATTGAGACAACAAGCATTAAAACAACTTTCTAAAAAATCCTGACTGTAATGGTGTTATACATGTCAGATAATAAAGTACTATACCTCAGGGCTTTAGAAATTACAAAAAAATCATTAAACTGATCGTTACTATTATATCACATATGTATACTTTTTTGTTTGATATTACACTCAAACTAAACATGTTTGTCTCAAATTGAGGAAAGCCAATGAAAGGGTTGATCAATCACAGGATGATCTGAATAGCAAGCTGGCTAAAAAAAGCTTATCAAGAATACAATTATTGAGCAGTTAATAAAACAAAGTAAATAGTTTTAAATTAATAAAAGTCAGCCTTTACAGAGTGCTTTAAAGCATACCAAAATGCTTTTCACTGACTTGTCTCATTATCTCACAAATACACAAGTGGAAAAAAGGTGGGCAGTAATAAAGAATTAGGATTTCACTAGATAAGACTTTTATCAGATAACTAGTTGGCAAAAATTATAAGCACTCATTATTTGCAACAATAACTTAATTAGAGGACGTTTATGGAATGGGTATTTCAACAACCATTTTAAAAGAAAGGAGGAAAGTTGTTACATTGTTCCAAGTATAGATAATTTTTTAAAAAGTGGAAGAGTGAGTCATAATGGTGGCGGTGGTGAGGAAAGAGACAAAGAAAAAAAATAGCAATTAAATTTGCTCTGGGAGAGGAGAAGGAATGGAAAAGTACAAGGAAATAAATAAGTATAGATTGTATAATAGAATCTTGTAGAGAATCATTCAGGGATTTAAGAAAAAGGGCTCTCATAGCTGAAATGGTAGATAATTAAAATAGCTTTAGAAGCAACATTTAAGAATAACTATAGAACAGAAGCATAATTATAAAGAAATACCTTCTGTTTTCCTTTCAGTTCTGTTTATTTTTTAAACATAATAAATATTTAAGAAAATAAAACTGCATTTTTATTATTAATTTTAAAAATTGATTATTTCACTGTTTTATCTTATTTTTCTTATTGGAATTTTCATTTTGATTCTTGTGACAGTCATAATCTACTCACATTCTTCTCTTACCTTACTTAATGCTTTTTAAAATCTTTATTCAATTATTATCTTTCTCTAATTGCATTTTACTTTCAAATTATGACTTCTAAATAGCCCTCAATCTGTAGGTGGCTCAAAAATCTAGGTTTAAAAAATACATACTAAGTGAAACACAATATGCTTAAAATAATTAACAAATCTATATAAATATATATAAAGCTATTAATTCTGAAACTATGACCCTTGAAAGTCAAAAGCAGCAACTCTACATTGTAATTTTACTTTCCAAACATATGTATTGACATGGAATTATGAATTCATTAAACCTTTCTCAAAAATTTATACACAAAGTTTAAAAAGTCTGAAAACACAACATTAAGTTAAGCCATGCCAGTACAATATTAAAATAATTAAGTGAAAAGTGGGGAAAATCAGGCAAACACACTAGTTCTCAAACACGTCTCTCCAAAACAATACTTCAGCTGAAACCAACCTTTCTTTAAAAATCACCCTATTTAGTCACTGTCTGATCCGAATTAAAATTACAGGGCCTTGCGACATCTCCCTGGCTTGGGATGTTGATAGTCAGGGTGGATAAAGCATGCTGACAGAGGGCAGTGGTCAGAGGGTATATGGGAACTCTGTACTTTCCACTCAATTTTGTTGTGAGCCTAAAACTGCTCTTAAAAATAAAGTCTATTAATAATAATAATTTAAAAATTGAACCGTCCAAAATATAATTCTAGATATTTGGGTTGTTATTTAACAATAATAAGATGATGGCAAGGGATATATGTTCTGAAATGTGTGGAAATGCTAAAGCTAAAGTAATTTTTTACCTTCCAAAAGGACATTTTCCATTAAAATATAAACTATAGATAAATTCTTAACTTTAAGAAAAGAATGGCAGATCTGTGAAGCTTCAGAGAATCCTGAAATATTGATACATTCTAAAAGAGCTCAGGAAAAAATTTTTGAATGCAAATGATTAAAATTGTTCCAAATTAATTTTCGAAAGACTAAACCATGAATTGGTTTTGGCTGTAAAGACAAAGAGATTTTTTCTGTTACAAATAATGAAAAGAATACATGTGATTAACTGCTCCAATTTAATGTACTTGTTTGCTTGTGCAATTTTTGGTGACTCAGATGTGCAAACACACTAATGGCTTAATTATGTATATTCCTTAATGAAAAAGGGAGATGGAAAGAAAAAAAGAAAGTTCTGCTTGGCTGCTTCTGTGGGACAACCTCATTTACTCCTGCCCCTCTTCTCCCCAGCTAGGATGGAAAATGGAGAAAAAAGGAGAGAGGCAATAAATAAAGACATAAATATGGAAGCAACCTAAATGTCCATCGACAAATGAATGAACAAGGAAAATGTGGTATATATACAATGGAATATTATTTATCCATAAAAGAAGGAACTCCTGTCACTTGTAGCAACATGGATGGACCTTGAGGGCATTATGCTAAGAAATAAGTCAGACAGAGAAAGACAAATACCATATGAGATTCCTTATATGTGGAATCTAAAAAAACTCCTAGATACAGAGATCAGAGGTGGGAAAAGGGAGTGGCTGAAATGGGTGAAAGTGATTAACAGGTACAAACTTCCAGTTATAAAAACATAAGTCTTGGGGATGTAATGTACAGCATGGTGACTATAGTTAATAATAAGACTGTATGGTGTATTTGAAAGTTGCTTAGAGAGAATATCTTACAAGTTTTCATCATGAGGGGAAAAAAGCATAACTATATGTGGAAATGCATGTTAACTAGACTTACTGTGATCACATTTCACAATATATCCATATATTGAATCATTATGTTGTAGACCTGAAACTAATGTTTTTTGTTTTTTTTTTTTTTATAAATTTATTTATTCATTTATTTATTTTTGGCTGTGTTGGGTCTTTGTTTCTGTGCGAGGGCTTTCTCTAGTTGTGGCAAGCGGGGGCCACTCCTCATCGCGGTGCGCGGGCCTCTCACTGTCGTGGCCTCTCTTGCTGCGGAGCACAGGCTCCAGACGCGCAGAGCTCAGTATTTGTAGCTCACGGGCCCAGCTGCTCCGTGGCACGTGGGATCTTCCCAGACCAGGGCTTGAACCCGTGTCCCCTGCATTGGCAGGCAGACTCTCAACCACTGCGCCACCAGGGAAGCCCGAAACTAATGTTATATGTCAATTATATCTCAATTTTTTAAAAAGACACAAATAAAAGAAAAAAGAAGAAAAAGGGAAGAGATCCAAGAAAAGAAAAAAAAAAGGGCCAATTGCTTTCTTCTTTCCCAGCATTAGCAATAACAAGGAAAAAGACAAGGAGTAAAAAAAAAAGAGTATTCCTTAAAGTTCATGTTTCTTGTCCCTTCTCCTTCCCCAGCCCTCATCATCACTGCCTTAAAGTTGCATATTCCATATTCCTACCGTATGATACAGTTCAGGGTCTGGGAAGAAATCCCTCCTCCTGGGAGGGTTGGTGTGGGAAGGGAATGGTAGGGATAGAGGTGGAACACGAAACACATTTAGCATTCCATGAAACAAAGAAACTCTAAATGTGTTTTCACACAGTCATAAACTAAGCTTACATGCTACAGTGCTGTGCTTCAGAAACATTATAAGATGATAAGGCTTTTGTGGATCACCCAGGAATCCACATGCCCTTTAACATTGTTTCTGCAAAAATTAATAAAATTAATTAATAAATAAAAATTAATAAATTAATTTTAAAATAAAATTGTTATAATATATATATAAATTCATATGTGAATGTAATATAATAAACATAATTTATATAAACAAATATAATTTACAACTTGAGAATGATCTATATATTTAAGAACTATAGTAAAGATACCTATCTTCCCCACAAGAAGCCAGTGTCAGCTAGAGCCCAGGACAATGATAAGGTTTCAAATAGGAATCAGGACCATGGAGATGAAAAACAGAAAAGCTTTCGATTCAGCAAAACAGGGTAACAATGAAAAATACTGCTCTAGAAAGGAAAGCCAAGACTACTCTAAAAAGGGAGAATGCAACCTACCTGTAGAGATAAATAAGGACCTTGGACTAGGAATATTTTAGAGTCCACTGGATAAAGAGAATTCACACTGCAGAAGAGTGGTAAACAAGACTTAGCTACATTCTACATGCGCCTGATTTGCTTTTCACAGTTCGTTCTCTTTAAATCCTCATCCTTGACTTTTTTGTTTTCATAAACAGGAGTTGCCCAAGTAGTTGTTAAGACTGAATAAGTGTAGGGAGACAGATGACAAGTAAGGTTAAGGCTGTAGCCTTAAGACACTGTGCCAACCCTTCAAGTGGTAGCCAATATAAAATCTGGAAGATATGTAAGAATCTAGTATATACAATATATTCAAGTAGTCTTCTCTTGTTTTGGTAATTTACTGCTATGCAATATTTCTGGAAAATGATTTCTATTTTATTGCAAGGTACACATCTTATTCCATTAAATGCACTTATGGACACATACACAAATCTTCTTTCACACATACATACGTGCACATACAGTTAAACTTCAATATTTCACATTTTTAACTGCAGGACCTATATTTTTCCCCTAGTTCCCAATATGTCCACCGAAATAGAAAGAAGGGAAAGTGAAAAAGGAATTAAAATTCATTCTTGCATTTCCTGTAGTGGTAATTTTGGAGCAATTACAGCCACAACGGACGCATACGATCTGGTTCATTGCCTCTGTGTATACTTTCACTTGCTAATGCTTAAACAGAAAACGGATCTCTAGGGGAACATGGTGATATCTAATTAAATGACTTTCTACCTGTAATCTAGTTCCAAACTGTAGCATAATTTTCACTAAAGAAACTGATGTATGTTTAGACGCTGACTATATGTTTTAAACAGTAGCATAATTTGCCTTGATAACGGCAAATATTTACCACCTCTTTTGTGCCTTCCTAAAGGACTTTCGAGAATTGGTCACATTACTTTAAAAAAGGAAAAGATTGAAAATGATCATTGGTTAAGCTGGAAAATTTCATCATCATTTTTTTTTGGACATACTGTCTCCTAGATTCCCTGAGTAGAAACAATGGCAGCTGTTCTCATCATCAACTTTCTATTTTGTAGTGAATAATCTCACTCTTCTCACTTTTGCATTTTCTCTATAGATATCATAGAGACAACTGGAACTATCAAATATACCAAAAGGAGCTACCATTTTCATTGCAGTTTGTAGCAAGGAGAAAACAATCGATTTTGTTTTACTCCAATATATATGTTTGCTTGGAGCAAAGAAATGGCTTTTTGCTTCCTATTCTATGGTTAACTTCTAGGAAGGTGACAGTAATCTCCTTACACTGATTCTTGCCCACTACAACAACTTCTAGGTAGGAGGCGAGTTATAAAAAGAACAAGAAATTAAATAAAAAATAATAAGTTATAAGAGAATGGAGAGAGATGGAAAGCATTAAGAAGGTCATGGTAAATAAAATTCACTTCCAGTAGAATTTTTAAATAAAATGAAGCAGTCAAGAACGGATACTAAAACAAACAATCTTACAAGAAAATTAACTTCTAGAAAATAGAAATGCCTAGAGTTGTATCAATACCATGGGATTCTTTACCAAGACGTCCAGAAGAAAATGTTAAAGTCCCTATTGGTTGTTCCATTTCAATATGCAAGTTTACCTGCTAAAAAGTTGAAAAATCAGAAACATTAAGGAATATTTGCAAATAGTTGTGAATAGAAACCCAAAATGTATTAATAATTGAAAAATGCATTTCCTACTCTCCTACTGTGTTGAAATAAAATTTAAGAGCCAATACAACGTTTAAATAAATTTTCATCCGTGTATGTAACACAAGGGGCTCTGTATTCTTATTGCCTGCCATTCATGGATAAGAAATGAAAAGTTAAAGGTGATCCAACAGCTCTTTATTCCATGCCACTATGATATTATTTACTAAATTTGGAAGTTACAGCACCTTAAGTACAGAGAAGAAGGGGACAGCAATAACAATCCTCTAATTTGAGGAGTGCTTTATTTCTTACCGTGTCTTTTCCACCTATGACCTCTTATTGACATGCTGGTTACTGCATTTCTCGATATTCTAGAGGAAGTTGGTGTGATTTCAACTTGAATACACCTTGTACCCTCCTTACTAGATTTCATGGCACCATGAGGCAATGAAGCCTGTATTGCATTGGCAACCTAAAAAGGAAAAATATAGTTCAAGATTGGCATTAAACAGATGTATTATTATACCCTTAGATAAAACAAGATGTTAAATTCTTTTTTCAATTTGTTTATTGAAGTAGAGCTGATTGACAATGTTGTGCCAACCTCTGCTGTGCAGCAAACTCGCTCAGTTATCCACAGACAGACACATTCTTTATTTATAGTCTCTTCCATTATGGTTTATCCCAGGATATTGAGTATAGTTCCCTGTGTAAGACATTAGGACCATGTTGTTTATCCCAAGATGCTAAATTTTAACAGATTTTTAAAAAGAATAATTCCTTCAAGATCTTTCATAAGATCCTCTAAAATGAGGAGTAAGAACGCAGAAGGAAACATGGTTAAAAATATATGTGATGAAATTTAAAATTCCAAAATACTAAACTATATTTCCAAATGCCTAATGCTAATTAATAAATGCAGCTTGAGCATGTTAATGAGAACATTCTTAGAAGCGAAAATGACTATTCATATCAGGCTAAGACGTTAGCCTAATGAAATTTTCAAATTATATATACCTTTTACGAGTAACAAATTTTTCTACTATAACAGGAACATGAATCACTGAGTACTAATAATGTATTAATGCACTACAAATGGCTACTTCTCAATTTATAGTTCTAAATTGAGAAATTTTAAATTACAAAATTTACATAAATAAGTGAGACACCTACCAGCAATGGCTCTGGATATAATTCTAGCTGGGCTCTGTATATAATATCATCCAATGCTTTTTGAGCTAGATCCCATTCTCCATTATAACTATAAAATTAAATGAAGTATAATTACTTTAAATTAATTCTATATAACTGAACAAGATATAATGAGAAACTGTTTATCTTTAATAAGGAAAATAATAGATCGTATTAGCACATTGCTTAGCATTCTACCCTCATTAAATATATATTTCTAAATCTTTGAATTCCTTTCAACTGTATCTGAAAGCCTATTAGTAGCAAAGAAAATTTTACAGATGTAATTTCTTCTCTAAAGAACATGTCTATTTATAGAACAGACAGCCAAAAAGCTAGGCAATCTCAAAGCACTTTACTCTTTCAAAACAAGTCAGAGCATAATAAATTATATACCTTAGAATAATGTTCAGAACACTGTATGGTCAAACTACTCTGTAACTCGCATGGTTTTTAATGAAAATCTACAACTACTGTGGCTTGCAGCATCCTAAGTAGTTACTTCTTTGCATTCACATAGTCATTTAGAAGTGTACGTGACATATGCTGCAAATATCACAGAGATACTGGGAAAAAAGTGCACGTGTATATTAATTTTCAAAGATATGGCCAAACTCTTCCTAAAAATTGGCAAAATGATGGAACGGACAGAGAAATAATGGCTTGCTCATCTGACAACAAAATAAAGAAGTGTGAATTACATCAAGCGTGCAAGTGAGGCCTAAAAAATGGAAGCAGCATTGCTCTCACCCTAAAAACAAGATAAAGCCAGGTAATCTACAAAATCATAACTTCTCATGAATCCAACAAGGAGCTAAGGTCACAGGGCAACCAAGTAGCCTGAAACCCAATGACAGCCAGGTGCCCCTGAAGAGAGTGAGGCCACAATGCAGGTGGGTAAAAAGAATTCAGCTAAACTTTTCAACAAATTTCTAAAAGCCAGGTGTGGGCCAGTACAAGAGTACAAAAACTCTGGAAGCAGATACAAGGGGACGTCACACCCACTCATAAGCTCTTCTCCACAAACCACCTTTAGGCACTCATAAGAAAAACTAAGCGCAAGGCAGGGGACCAGAGAAAGCTGTTCTTGGTAGTGCAGGCCTGAAGGAGAAGAGTGGCCACCAGAGCAGGAAAGACACCAGACAGATCCAGCCAGACACTTTCAGTGGAACAAAAATTTAAAGCCTTTGGGGAAAGAGCAGAAAAACCCTTTCACCCCGAGGGCGGAGGTGAAGACCAACTCACTCTCGCTGTGAGGGAGAGAAAAAGAAAAAAAGCCTCTACATGTAGGAGAGGATCAGGAAATCATCCTATGCTGAGAAGAAGGAAGGCCAGAGGTCTCCTACCACTGGAGGGGAGACAGAACCACTGAGGAACTCCCGCCCAGATAAGCAGGGACATAGGGCCTGCTTAGAACTGAGGCTAGACGAGGACAACAGAAAACACCACTTCTCCTCCCCCCCACCCCCAACCAGGCTAGTATACATCTAGAAACATGGAGCAGCACTCTACTGCTGGAGGAGGGGCAAGAACACAGAGAGAGACCCTCTCTGAGGTACAGACACACCCAGAAAGCTAAAAGCTGAGGACGGAGCAAGAGTATTGAGGAAAAACTCTCCAGCAATAAGTAGCAGGTAACATAAAAGGAATTTGGAGTAGGTGGTGCAATACAGGTAATCATAGCAGCAACGAATCCAGTCCCAGCTCACTCCTGCCTACAAAACCTCTACCAACATCCTAGAAAAGAGGCATATCCATTTCTAGGCATAAATAATATTTATCTCAATCTTTACTGTCCTACCCATGAACAAAATAATGATCAATCAAATATTACAAAGCACACAAAAAGCAAGAAGAAAACAACCCACTATCAAGAGACAAAAACCAACCGAACCAAATTCAGAGATGACTCAGATGTTGTACTTACCTGGGAAATTAAAATAACTGAGATTAATATATTAAATGCTCTAGTGGAAAAGAGGGACAACATGTATGAACTGACGGGTAGTTTAGCAGAGAGATAGGAACTATAAGAAAAAGCCAAATGAAAAGGCTAGAAATAAACACAGTAACAGAGATGAAGAACCCCTCAGTGGGCTCATTAGTTGACTCAACATAGTCAAGGAAAGAATCAATGAACATGAAGATAGATCAACAGAACTTAATCAGAAACACAAAGCAAAAAGGAGAGAAAATAAAATATATCAGAGCATCTAAGAGCTGTGGGACAATACTAATGGTCTAACACAGGGGTCAAGAAACTTTTTTTTAAAGAGCCAGATAGTAAATATTTTGGGCTCGTGGGCCATACAGTCTCCACTGCAACTAGTCAACTCTGTCACTGTAGCACAAAAGCAACCACAGACAATACATAAACAAACAGATATCACTGCTTTTCAATAAAACTTTTTAAAAACCAGGGAGTATGCCAGATTTGGCCCAAAGATCATAAATTCTGCCTTCAGTTAAGAAGTTTATAATCTACCGGGGAAAATTAAGGTATCAAGTGAATATAATATAAAGTATAGTAAGATATGTGTAGTAAGAGAAGTAGAAAGTAGTAAAAGGGTGCAAAGAAAAATACTAATATCTCAAGTATCAAGTAAGACTGAGCATCAATATTAGAAATTAATAGCAAATTCATAATAAAATTTGATGAAAGAGGCTCTAAGATGTTTCTTAAGAATTAAAATTTCTGGAAATGGAAAAGAGATATTCATTAGGGAAAAAATGCTACTTGGAAATTACAGCAAAAAAAAAATTGAGTAATGAACAAAGAAACTGTAAGTGTATTTAGGTGTCACTAATTTTCATTCTGTCCCTGAATTAAAGAAAGACGATGAAGTGTTTTAGTTGGTTACAAATTCTTTGGGATATTAAAAGATATGTTTTAAATAATAAAACTATTATCAAGATATTGATTCATATTTTTTTCACAAAAATATGCTGATTGTTTATTGAGATTATAATATAGCAACAATAAAATAACAGACTATAATTTTCCAAAGAGATCAAAGATTAACTTTGTATATGAAATAAACTTACAAGGCAAAATAAATTCCTGTTAACATTTGCACCATGAATCCTGAAGAAACCGGTACCCTGCTACTTATACCTTTGTATTTTCTTACATGTTGTCGAGGATATCCACAAACACAGATTCTAGAAAGACCAAAATAAATATATTTGTAAAATTAGTAAAAATTAAGGTAATTTATTTTTTAACATTTATAAGCCAACAATGTACGAGGTATGCTCTCATACAAACCAAACAGCAATGAAACAAAGAATTTTTCAAAACAGAACGTTTGTCTGTAACATTTTACTGAGTAAGTTAGACTGGGAAAAAATGTAGAAAGCTGGGGATATGTTAATATAACATTCTCAGAGCTGGTTCACTAATTTTGATCAATCATTATTACTGACCAAATTATTAATGATGTTTGGTTACCATAAAACCATAAAACATGAAGCCCAGCACTATTCACCATGAATAGATCAGTGGTATGATCCTCTATTCCCGATAAAGTTCTTGACACAAACTGCAGGCTCCAAAAAAGTATTCTAAAATTAGACTCAAACTTCATACAGTATATCTTAATAAATTTCAGATAGATTGAAAATTTTTATGTTAAAATACCATAAGAGGGGACTTCTCTGGTGGTGCAGTGGTTAAGAATCCGCCTGCTAATGCAGGGGACGTGGGTTCGATCCCTGGTCCAGGAAGATCCCACATGCTGCGGAGCAACTAAGCCCATGCGCCACAACTACTGAGCCTGCGCTCTAAAGCGCATGATCCACAACTACTGAGCCCGTGTGCCACAACCACTGAAGCCCGCGCGCCTGGAGCCCGTGCTCTGCAATGAGAAGCCCACGCACTGCAACAAAGTGTAGCCCCCGCTCGCCACAACTAGAGAAAGCCCACATGCAGCAACAAAGACCCAATGCAGCCAAAAAAAAAAAAAAAAAGTAACATACTATCATCAGGGAGTGAAAAGGAAAGAATAAGAGGAATGTATAATTATCCCCACATTTATTGGGGGGTTTGGATAGCTGGCTGGCTGGTAGTGCCACTAAATCAATTAGGACAAGTAACACATACTGTTTTGGAAGGTGCTAAGCTTCAGATATGTTTATTTCTAGGTATACAATATAGGTATCAGTTTCATCTGTCATGTCCTCTCTCCCACCCCGAACGTCTTCCATTAATAGTACCTCTATCCCTCTTACCTTTAGGAAGTAGTCACCCCCTATAAAATTAAGTATAACCATGTGATTATGGTGAGGCTGACAATAAAACTGCCTGTGACAAGAGATCGCTACTCTGAGATCTATTTTTCCCTTCTTCCTTTTAATAACATATATAAAGGCACACTCCCCTCCACACTCCCCAACCAATTTTAACTAGAACTATGGTCACCTGCTAGAGACCATATTTCCTAGGCTTCCCTGCATCTAAGTGTGACCATGTGACTAGTTCTGGACAGTGGTCTGTTAACTGAAGTCGTATGACTTCTAGGCTGTACCCTTAAAAGGCAGCTGCTTGCCTTTTAGAAACAGAGCCAATCTGCCCTCAGACCATCTATCAGCTTGGACTTTTATGTGAAAGAAAAATAACCACTTTATTTTAGTTACCATTATTTCTGTTAAAACAGCCAAACCAAAATTTAACCTGATACAGTACTCTTCCAATAATACTACTATGCAACTTGGCCCTATAAGGGTTTGTATAAGCTTCAGACGGCACAATCGAAACTTTTGCTGGATTGTTTTTCATAGTGAACCTGGGAGAGATGTTCTTTTTCCTGCATTCACTAAAGGAAGACAATGTAAGCTTTTAGCTGCCTGTGGTCACTGCTCTTACCACATAGAAGAAGCCTATCTTCAGTAAAAAAAAAAAAGTACAATGCCAACAGATGAAAATGAGGTAAGAGAGAGAGGAGAGAATAGCCTGATAACAGTTGAGCCTCTGCATCTAGTTGACCCTGAGGCCAGTTCCATCCCTGCTCTTCCCAAGTACTAACAGCCAAAAACTTTCCCTTTGATATTAGGTAGTTTTACGTAGGTATCAGTCAGTTGCAAGAGAAAGAGTTAGTTCTAACTCTTACAAAGTATCTATGCGACATCTTGATGAGGATGTTTACTGAACTGGATACACAGGTTTAGAAATCAGGAAAGAAGTATAGGGTTTAAGAAAGAGAATATGGTCAGAAAAATAAGTTATTGCTGTTATTACACAACTTTTTTTTTTTTTTTTTTTTTTTTTTTTTTGCGGTACGCGGGCCTCTCACTGTTGTGGCCTCTCCCGTTGCGGAGCACAGGCTCGGGACGCGCAGGCTCAGCGGCCATGGCTCACGGGCGCAGCCGCTCCGCGGCATGTGGGATCTTCCCGGACCGGGGCACGAACCCGTGTCCCCTGCATCGGCAGGCGGACTCTCAACCACTGCGCCACCAGGGAAGCCCCTACACAACTTTTAAAAAACAACATTGCCATAGCTCTAGGATGGTCAATCAACTTTTAAATTTACTTTACGTAAGAATTAGAGAGAGAGTTCTCTCAATTCACAAAAGAAATAGGATTGCAGGTTCTCTTGTTTTCTCTACTAGCTACCTATAAGAAAATAAGCAGTTATCTGTTAGAGGCTGTATTTACTTCTTTATTTAGAAGTGCAAAGGGTTAGTGTCTTAGTCCGTCTGGGCTGTTATAACAAAATACAACAGATGGAGTAGTTTATAAACAACAAAAATTTATTTCTCATAGTTCTAGAGGTTGGAATCACAAGATCAGGGTATCAGCATGGTGGGGCGAGGGCCCTCTTCAAGGTTGGAGAGTTCTTGTTATATCTTCACATGGCAGAAGGGGAGAGGGAGATCTGGCTAAGAACACTAATCCCATTCTCAAAGGCCCCACCTCCTAATACCATCACATTGGGCATTAAGATTTCAACATAAGAATCTGGGGATGGGGGGAACACAAACATTCAGATCATAGCAGTTAGGGGGTTTTGTTCGTTTGTTTGTTTTTTAGCAGTTAGTTTTTAATAACTACTAAAACTTTACCCAAACTGTAGCAAGTGACTTCAGGAATTTTTCATATATCAATGAAAGACTTTTAAAAAATAAAAACTGAATTATTTCCTTTAATCATAATTTTACTTAATGGATCACAGATCTGAAGTGGAAGAGATCATCTATCATTCGTTCACTGAACAAATAGTTACTAAGTTTTTACTGTATGCCAGGCATTTCTCTTGAACTCTAAGGAGACAGCAGTGAAAAAAACACCAAAGTTCCTGACCTCATGATATTCCAGCAGTTGACAGGCTATACCAAGTGAACAAACAAGGTAATAACAGTGTTATAAGTGCTAAAAGGAAATAAACTGGGCTGGGAAGGTGCTACTATAGAAAAGATGATAATGGAAGATCTCTCCAAGGAGGTAACATTGAGCTGAGACCCAAAATAATCTAGTGCTAGCCAGCTGCAGCATAACTCATAATGGCAACTCTTTACCCTCTTTTCTCCAGTCCTTTTTTTTTTTTTTTTTAATAATTAATTTTTGGCTGCTTTGGTTCTTCGTTGCTGTGCGCGGCTTTCTCTAGTTGCGGTGAGCAGGGGCTATTCTTCGTTGCGGTGCACGGGCTTCTCATTGCGGTGGTTTCTCTTGTTGTGGAGCACGGGCTCTAGGCGCACGGGCTTCAGTAGTTGCGGCACGTGGGCTCAGTAGTTATGGCTCGCGGGCTCTAGAGCACAGGCTCAGTAGTTGTGGTGCACGGGCTTAGTTGCTCCGCAGCATGTGGGATCTTCCCGGACCAGGGATCGAACCGGTGTCCCCTGCACTGGCGGGCAGATTCTTAACCACTGCGCCACCAGGGAAGCCCTCTCCAGTCCTTGCTTTTAATAATTAAGAATTCTGATTTACTCATCAGTACTCTGAATGCTCTCTTCAAAGATATTCTTTTCGCATAGATCCTTCACTGAATTTACATAAAACGCAGAACAAAGCAAAAACAATCAACAAAGCTACATGTCACATGAATGCCTGACTCCTCTGTTCATCAGAGGGTATCCTGAAGTTGCCTGACTTCCCTTTACAAATCCAAAACATAAGGACTCGACCTTACGAAAGAGCAGCTGAGTGGCCTAACCTCCACTGCTATATTAAACTTACTCTGCGGTCACATATAGGTATCTCCCAAATTCACAAACCATGATAAAATAAAATTCCTTTTAGAAGGCATATTTGTCAATACATTTCTGGAAGAAGTTCTAAGTATCAATTTGTAAGTGAGGGAAACTACTGCCATGATTCTCATTCTCTGTTGAGAGATACTATCTCTTTCTTAGACTGAGAGAAAACCTGTGAGATTGTTCTCAATATACTGAATTACAAACCACAAAATGATTAGAAAGCCCAATTCCAGTGGGGCTGAATGGAGAGAGTATTTATTTAGAACTTAAAGTAGAAAAGAAAACAGATTAACTACTATCATTAGATCATCAGACCAGTGAGTAGAAACTAGCTAGAAAAAAAGGGAAACAATGATTTTTCTATTTTTTAACTTGAGAAATATTTAAAATTTGGTCCAGTTCTATTTCCTATCCATCTGGATAAAATACATAGACTATGAAATAAAACTAACCAATTTCAAAACCTCTTCCTTTTCTGCTCTGCTTTTTAAATAGTGAGGAGAGGGGAGGTGAGGAGAAGGCCAGGAAAGCAGAAAAGTGGGGGAATAAGGGAGAAAAGAGAAAATGGAAGAAATTCCTATACAGTAATGAGCACTTTTCTGTTCTCATGCTTCTGCTCTTTGAAATTAGGAGCCTAATAAAGGCTGCATCTTCTATCACTTTCCTCAAAAGAATACCATATACAAAAATAGTGCTCAAGTTGCTGGAGAAGAGATTTATTTCCGATGGGTTGTAAAGGAAGGATGGAGAAGATTTACAATGGTGAAAAGGTGTACAAAGTAAATAATAAGCAATGAAAAGTCAACTGTAGGTTCTTTTCAACAAGGAATTTCCTAGTATAAGATATGCTCTAGAACGGCTGGCAACTGCAAACAGGTGGGAAAAAAGAGCGGCTGTGTATCTATAGTGAACATGTGTGTTCATCATTGGGGTGCTAGCTGTCATTTATTGAATGATAACAAAGTGACATACACTGTGCTAAGAGCTTGTTCTCTCTCTCTCTCTCTCTCTCTCTCTATCATTTTTCAGTCAGGAAAATTAATCCACAAGATGGTTTATTTGCACAAAGCTGTCCCTAATAGACAGAAAACAAGAAGAAATCTGTTCAGTGGTCAGGAAGGCTGATTTAGGAATCAAGAGCGGGTCAGTGTTTCATTACAGGTTCACAGGAACAAATATACTGATCAAGAATCCCTAGCAGTACACATTCAAGTCAGTCACCGAGGTGACTCACCAAGTGAACAAAATCAGGACAGTCTCTTAGACAATGGGGGAAAATTTAATTTACAGCTTAGTACAGTTTCATCTTTAATATTTATATTCTACATCAAAAGGCAAGATAAGCCATTTCTTAAACTCAATTGTATTAAAAGAGATGATCAAAAAAGAAAAAAAAGAAAAAACTATTTCCCCAAATTTAGAGGACTTAGGAATATATTAATAAAACTTATTTGTAGTATTGGTGGGTATGTTGCTTTTAGGAGGGCCATATGTAATATTTAGTACTAGCAGAAAATAGAAACTTGTTGACTAAAACTCAGTCTACCTCTTGCCTCCTTTCAGATCTCTCTTCTAGTGGTCCATGCACATATGCAGGAGGGAAACACAGGCTATCAAGCTGGCCATCAGTCTGCTTACAGTTAACTGAAGCAAAGCTTATAGTTAACTGAACAGATTTTTGACCAGTAGAATAGATTTGTATGTATGCGTGGAGGGTGGGAAGTGTCCAGGATTGTTTTAATTCCATGATTCATTACAATCAGAAGGTTAAAAAAAGAACAGAACACATTTGTCACTGAACCTAGCTCAGGTATTCCATGAAATTTTTCTGGTTGTATTTATGTGTCCTTCCTCCTAGACAACCCAGTCTATCATTTTGGTATAATTATCATCAACAACCAAACTAATCAGCAGTCTGAAACTATTGCAACATGGCCAAAACAACTTGATTAGCCATAACACAGTGTGATCACTTTATTTTATTCTTCAGGAAAACCTGCACCAGGACTAAGATCTTCAGGAATCTCTTGTACTTTAACTATCATAATCATTTATAACTTACTTATCACCATAGTTCTGTAACTAATTTTCCTTCCATAGCTCTGGACTAGGCTTTGCTTGATTAGATACTAGTGCTTTCTAGTTCTTTGCTATACACCTTTAAAGTGTACACCTTAATTAGAATATTTGATAAATGATTAAGGGAATCCAGAGTTAAGAGAAATAAATAACTAGATTTTAAACTATCGAGAATACAGTAATAGGGAATCTAAAACAAAAATAAAAGCAAACTAAAAAAGATGGAAACGATAAATTTGATGGAGTTCCTATTACATCATGTTCTGTGGCTTAAGAGTTAGCATTATTAAATAGTTTAAGTCTTTTGAATTACATAGATCTCTTTCCTCCCTCATTTTCTTATAGCTAGTGAGTATACCAGAGTTTTTCTTGTGGCATAGAATTAATGTAATATGTTTCTACTAAAACCTTCCTTGGCCAAAATCCTATAGCTAGTTTTCAAGTAATCGGTGTTTCTATTTGCTTTCAAAACCAGCTCTTACTTGTGTAATCTAAGTCTCTGGTTAGTTAAATTGATATGTTAGCAATTTTCTACCCAGAACATAAAAGTAATTATACTGAAGATAGTGCATTGGAGTTACACAGGACAGAAACCAGTGACACAGGTTCTTTCCTAACTTTGCCATCAGTCATTTCAGGAAAACATCAACAGTGGTCCTTATTTAGGAGGTTGTGTTAGAACATTTGTATGTATTAGAACGTTAGAGCTTCAAGCATATTAGAATATTCCTGGGTCCTACCATCCAAAATACTGCTTTAAAGTAGTGTGTTTTAAGCTCCACAGGTGAAAAGTTCCTGCATCGAACTACTCCATAAGCCACTGTTTCTGAAGTGTTGGTTCTTACACTCATTTTAGTGCATAACAACATTTTCACTGGACCATAATGAAATGAGAAACAAGGAATGCTAAACATCTCACTTTCGGCTTATAAACTGTTGTCCTTCCCTTCCATTCTACCCTTTTTGGGTGTTAAAATACTCTCCCCTTTCATTAAATAATGTTGATGGTAGATATTTATAATACAATGACTTGACAAAAGACAAAGTCGGCAACACCATGTAAATACCCACTTCAGCTTTCTTGAAATTTTACAGATCTCTGAAATTCAAAAACTCTGGGCACCTCCGCCTTTAAAATATTTAAAACAAGAAACATATTAGAAAGAGTAAGTGAGAGAGATGGCACACTGGTACCATCTTCTAAGGTGCAGCAAATGTACTTGTGCTCCAATTCAGGAAATATCTGAAAGACTCTCCACTTCTCTATCTTCTCTAATAAGCCCCCTGCCTTGTTACCTCCCTCTCCCTCTCCCTGGTCCTGTGTGGTTTTCTATCTTATTCAATAGAATCAATTTAGGTTTTTTGTTTGTTTTGTTTTGACTTCATTTCTAAGTATTGCTCTATGCACCCTCCCTCTTATTAACTTTCTAAAGCTACATTTTCTAAATAAGTTTCCCAAATCTAAATTCTTTTACAAGTTCCTTAATTCTATATTTTCCCTTATTTACTTGAGTTACCAAAGGCATTTTCTCAGCCTTGTTTTTTTTGTTTTCTTTTGTTTTTGTTTTTTTATAAAAAGGTAACAGGGACTTCCCTGGTGGTCCAGAGGTTAGGACTCCTCGCTTTCACTGCTGAGGGTGCAGGTTCAGTCCCTGGTTGGGGAACTAAGATCCCGCAAGCCACGCAGTGCGGACAAAAAAAAAAAAGTAACATCTTCAACATACAAAATGTAGAGAATGACAGAAAAATCACACAGGAAAAAAATTAAAATAAACTATAATTCCACCAAGTAGATATAACTATTGTTAATATTCTGGTCATATTCAGTCAACACTGGAATCACACCATATATACTATCATTAAGTACTCTTTTAAATCAGAATTCTTAAATATTTGCATAGTATACACAAGGATTACCATAATTTACTTAACCAAGCTCTTGGCTAAATTTTTTTTAACATGAAAAGTTTAAAAACCAGTATCTCTTACTTCCTTCTTGGTACCAAATTAGAGCACAATGAAAATAACTACCTAGATAGATAGATAGATAGATAAACAGACAGATAAAAAAGCAAACAAAACAGAAACCAACCACATGCCAAAAACTGAAAGGTCATAATAGTTCCATTCTTTTAATTATACAGTATGATCCTTTTTTTTTTTTTTTTTTTTTGATCCTTTTCTAATTAAATATTCTATTGAAATGTTATTCAGCTTTACCCACTTCACTGTGTTTTTTGTGACTTCATTGTGTTTTTAGGGAGCTTTCTGTATGTCAACTACGTGGAGCTTTATATTAACCTATTTAGTGTTTCAAGCAAATGATTAAACAAAACAGAAATAACTTAGATATGTAACAAACTAGCAATCTTAGATTCATATATTTCAATACTAAAAACATTTGAATTTTAATTTACCTTGAACAAATTTGACACAGTGATTGAAGAGAAACACTGGGCATATAAGTTAGGGCAGCGTTGTAACACAACAAAAGGAATGTCAACACTTCAAACCTAAAGATAAACCAAAAGAATATTTACAAATCTTGAGAATTCTTAGAAGTCAACTGTAATTAAGCAAGCATTGGGGAGGGATATTATGTTACAAAACAGACCTGTACAATATAATCACATCAATAAGAATACAAAACTGAAAGAAAAAAGTAACAGTCATATGAAAATTATCTTAAAAATTCAATGTTCCAGATGACATCTGAAGCAAAGTGTAAGTGACAAATTGGGAAGATGTGTTTTTCTCTTGTATAGAATGACTCTCAACATTTTAAAAATTGTTACATACAACTCATTAAACATTATTTATAAATCTACTGAAATAATTTCTTAAAAAATTAGCATGGTACAATAGCGGGTTATGTCTCCACAGTATACCTATTCTGTGCTGTCAGCATCTCCCTTTGGGGGTGAGGTCCGCTGTACACAACTTTTGACAAGCCATGCTGGGATAGGGCGCTCTCAGTCAGAGCCATGGACCCAATGCTGGAAGGCTAAAGAAAAGACATGTGAATAAAGAAAAAACCATTCTGTTGAAGATGTGGTATTTAGAATATATACACCAGTAAGAATGAATGCCATGAACATCATACATCTTGGAAATATTCAGACTGCCTACTAAGTATTCTGCTCAAAGATTTAACAAATAATTAAAAACAAACCACAGATAGAAATACAAAATAGTTTAACTTTAAAAATTCTACCCCAGAAATACATAATTGCCACACATAAAAAATCTAATCTTATCTGTCAGGAGAAGGGGAGAATATTTCAAAATGAATACTCTTAATAGATCTTTTAAAATCAGGTTTTAGTTTAATGATTTTGATTACCCATTTTTACTTTGGGAATAGCCAATACTTTGTGTGGTGTTTTATACTTTTTAAGGCACTAATAAACTGATAAAATTTTTTGTCTCAATAATCAGACCCTAATTTATAGCAACTTCAAATCTTAGGACCAATAAACTTACTTTGATAAAAATGTCACTTACCTCATGATATACAGATGGTTTGGATAAAGATGGAATCGTAAAACTCAATACTTTGCTATGTCCCTGTTTGTCAACTATTTCCTACAAAAGTGAAAGAAAATATCTTACAATATTTATTTTTTACACATAAATTTAAAAGCTGAATTTAAACTGTTAGTCTAAAAAAAAAAAGACCTGAGAAGAAAGGAATTTTAAATTCAGCTAAAATCTTAAACTATGATAATCGATTATTCACAAATACTAGGAGTTAACCTTCTCCTTAAAATGTAAGTAACATAGTTTTAAGGATGAAATACAGATGTAGTGTGGTAATAATCATTGATTTTTTCTCATGTAAAAAGTTCTACTTTCTAAATCAATTAACATAGTTATGAAATACATTATGAAATGACCCTTAAATTTTTTTTTCCACTTTAAAAAGTACAAACCTTAAGTATGTATCTAGAATATTGTACTATTTAATATACAAACACTATTAGTAATGCAAACTATATATTTTAAATGAATGGTGTGAAGTCTGGAGACAGTCCAGATTTTACAGAATTATTATTGGTAGATATTAGACTAGATCTTTTCTCCCAAACTTTCTGTGAAGGTCACAATAGACAATTTATAGACAGTGGATTTTAAGTCTAAAAAACTGAAAACTCAACACTGGTATTTTCAGATACCTCCATAAAATCATTTAAATGGGCTGATTTTTAGTCTCCAATCAATCAAAAAATGTATATTTACATAATTGTATGTATGCCCATATAGCCTTCAACCTCCAGAAAGTTATTTTTGGGAGAATGAGCTACGAGTCATTTGATGTATTAAAAATAAATATTAGCTTTACTAAAATGAAAAATAGTTGCCATTATGTATTCATTTTTGTTGAAAGGGTTATATGCTTGGCTTCTGTCAGAAAACATTTTAACTATATTAAATACAAACCAAATTGTAAACCCCTAGGAGAAGAGCTTCAATGCATCCACTGCTATGCACATTTCTGCTGGCTGAGACGGCAAGGTAGCACCAAATCAGTTCTGGAAGAAACTGCAGTGTAAATCGAAGCAACTGCTCCTCTCCGCTGCGATAGAACTCAAAGAGCTGGTGACAGACAGGTTCTAGCAACTGCAAGAAAGACAAAATATTCATTCAAGGACTGGACTGTATTTGAATGACACTGATGTATTAAATATAAAAGGTTTTCCCTGATTGGTAATTACTGAAATATACAAATGTTTCCATTTTTTGGAAACACAAAACTATTCACAGCTAAGCTATTTAGTAATGAACTCTAGTGGAAGGCCAAACTGCAAACTAAGTGTATACTGAAGCACTTTATAAACTCTAAAACATTCTGTAACTCGAAGGTAGTATTGCTATTAAAACCATATCTTTTAAAATTCCTAAAATAGATAGGTTGTGAGAAGTTTCTTCCTGAATATCCTTGCTTCCAGATAAAACATGTCAATATAAATGATCGGCTACGGGGTTGGAGAAATTGATATGGGAGTCCTAGGGAGTTACTGTCTCATTGCCCTCCTGAGTTATAACTAGGCAGCATGGGACAGCAATGACCAGTATGTGGAGGGAGAAGCTGAATAATATAAAGCCCCTAGGTCTAGTTTCTTACTGTAACCATGGTTAATTCCCCTGGATGATCTAAACGTTGCTATCATTTTATTTTAAACTTGATTTGGACTTACTGATAGCCTTTTTTTCCCCCCACCACAATCCCCCAGTTACCCAGTTAACAGAGCTGACTGTATCTTTATAACAGACATTTTTTTAAAAATCAGAAAGTCAAGATAAGAGACTTTTATAGGTATTATCTTAAAGCATATATAATCATCACACACAAGTCATTAACAAATATGTCAGGGCTACTTTTCAAACAAGCAGGCTACTATTATATTTTCAGCGAATGGGAGTTCATTCACTTCACTAACTTAGGCAATAGATTGATGTCAATTTACAAAACAGATTTTCTATTACCAATAATTGGAATGAACAGGAACTAAAGTGGATGTTTTGATTTCAAAAAAGTTCAATATGTAAAGCAAACCGGGTATAATTAAAGTCAGTATTATAGAAAAAGTTATACTTTAATAAATATTGACTAAATCAAACTGGTCTTTCCTATTGAAAAACTATCTTCTGACAGTTAAGGAACATTTTTCCACTCTCAGAATGGTCATCAGAGTACAACAGGTGTCCACTGTGGCATGGCAAAGGCAAAAGGAAACTGGAGGGTCAGAGGCAAAGTAACCCCATTCACAGATAGCAAGAAAAGTTTTTAGGGTAGGAATTTGGAAGAATGGAGAGGGGGATGGTGGAAGAAAGACTGGTAGGGGAATGTTTAGCTTTCAGGGTGGAGTTTTAAAATTTCTTTGTGGACCAGTGTCGATAATCTTGTACTGTGGTGTAACATCGGTCTTCTCTAAATACCACGGAAAGCTTTGATTAAATCAATTAATATAATCTAAAAATTATTTGCAAACTTGTGAAACTTTATGCTGAAAATTTATTCAACAGGCTGCATGAACACATAATCAATTTTAATCAAAACACCCTAAAAGGCCTTTTAAACTGGTTTAAAATCTAAAATTAAATGGAGTTTTGGTTTATGAAAGCAGAACCAAATGAAGACAGATTCAAAAGGGATGCAGAAGTTATATACTGCAATGAGATTAGATGAAATTATGCATATCAAAACACTAGAGGTAAATACCAGTATCTGTGCAGGATTTTACAGCTTGCAAAGTACGTTCACATATATGAACCCATTTAATTCCCACAATATTATATGGTACAATGTCATTACCCTCATGTATACTTTCTATATAAGGAAATTGAGACAAAGAAGCTATCAACTGAAACCAAAAACATCACACAGCTCAGGAAGGTCTGACTGAAGGCAAGGCTTTCTAACTCCTTTATAAACATAATGGAAAATGTCGGAAAAGAATAAAACAATATACAATGTGGGAAACAGAAGCAATGTTTGACTAGGCAGGCGGACTCTCAACCACTGCGCCACCAGGGAAGCCCTAACCTGAATGTATTTGAGACAAGCAATGGAGCATTACAACATGCTGTATTCCTAGTGTCTTGCTTGAACTTTTGAATTATTTTCTCATGAAAACATTGTTATACTTGGTGGGTAGGTTTCATAATACTGTTAAGAGAGAACTGCACCTTAAGTATATGTTGATGTGTTAAATGGCCTTTTTATGGTCTAATCATCATGTACCTTCTTTCCATTCTAAAATACATTCTGAATTCTGAAACAACTGAGTTACAAATGAAATTTTACAACAATCTATTCATAAGTAAGAAGCTGTAACTTAAGAGAGAATTTTAATGGTAACAGAAATGTATCATAAAAATGCCTTTAAATGACTAAAGCAGGGATAGAAGATGGAAAAGAGCTAAGTCTGGGTAAATTCACAAGAGAATCTTCCAAACTTTTTTTGAATTGAACAGTTACTGAGAATACAGGTAGGAAACAGATACAGAAAAGTTGGAGGGCACTACTCTTCATGTGCCAGTAGCCAATGAACTGACCTCCTCTCACTCTGGGATTGCTATGCCTAGAAGATTTTATGCGGCTTTTTCAAAAAAAACAGCTGGTTTCATAACAGACTTGAGCATTGTTAGCCTCTAATCCTATGCCTATCTTAGTCAATTAAAAGCACTGGTTAAGGAAATTTCATTGTATCCATAAACTGCCTCTTTACAGTTTCTTGAGCCTGCCACACATACCTGCCTCAGGGCCTTTGCACTTACTATTCCCTCTCTGGAAAGCTCTTGCCCCAGTTTTATTTTCTTCCTCTAATTCATTCAGACCTTAATTCAACCATCACCTCCTCAGTCCCAACACATACTTCCCCTACTCTGCTTTATTTATCTTCACAGTTTTATCACTGACATCTTATTATACATTTAGGTATTTGTTTAATGTTTCTTTCACCTACCAGAATACAAGTTCTAATCTATAAGAAAAAGAATTTGTTCTGTTTTGTTCACTGCTACATTTCTAAGTGACTTCTGGCACACTATATGTGTTCAATAAATATTTATCAAATGAATTTAACTGAATAATGAAAAAGTACTACTTGTAAAATCCAAATACCAAATTTCCCAGACTTCAAATAACAGCAGAATCAACGTTCCAAATTTCAAAAATGCCAAAAGACAATGACGTCAACTTTTTGGGAATATCTCCACTTTTAAGACACAAAATGTTCTAAAGAGCAAAAGGAAGGTTATGATGTTAAAGTAGACACTGCTATATTTTAGAAGCACTTCTAAGTACATTTTTAAAGACTGAGTTGTCTTTTTAAGAATACAGAATACACACTGCCTTTACCACATTCATCAGGCTAAAAACATAAAACAAACTTACATGCAAAACCTCCTAAACCAGTGCTTCTGAAAGTGTGGTCCATGGACTGAAGACCATCTACAAACTGTTACCAGTCCTCAACAATATAAATACAGAAATTGAGAGGAAATATTTTAAAACTTTTATAGCAACTTGATATGGCTGCAATAACCAAGAGGGTGATCAGCAGACTTATTGAACAGAGTATGGATCAGTTAGGGGTCATCAAATTTATGTCGTACCTCGCATGTGATGTGAGTTGCATACTTGTCATACACATTAGGTACACATATTGGTCTGTGAGAGACTGGAAAAAAAATATTAAACTGGTACTTCACCACAAATAGTTTGAGATATACTGCTCTGAGCCATCAGAGCTCACTGTCATCTGAATGAAAGAAATGTTATGAACCAAACTAGCCTATCAGAAATCTACCTCTATCCAAAGCAGCCTGGTTAAAACACACTTCATTAGAGAAATAATTTTTAAGTCTTTCAAAATACTGATCAGTAAATGATAAATAAGACTTAATTTGTTAAAAAAAAAATAATAAAGCACACAGCTATACTTGATCCATTTGGTAAAATAATTCTCAAATAAACATGGAAAACTGTAAGACAGCTTCTACCCAAATACTTCAAAAACTAAAACCCTTCAAGAAAAGAAGCTACTATACAAATTAAGAAGCTTTGGGAAGGAGGAAGGTTGCTCTATTTAGTTATTCCAGTTAAAGTTTTTGTCTTGTCAATATAAACCCTAGTCTTTTTTTCAGCACCTAAAATTCATAATCTTTATAATCTTCTTTATGGAATAATCAGTAAAAGCTGGGTTATTCTAGACCCCCTCCAAAAGAGGTTACCTACTCAAATAACAAAAGACTCTAGTTTTGATAGTTTCATCCCAAAGGCATATAGGTCCACATAGGACTAGACACCAGGGTGTAAGTTGTTTTACCCCTAGATAATAGGACTAGTGGTCTTAGAGCCTATCGTTTCACTTACCAAACTCAAGTATAAAAAGAATGCATACCTCATACTCCTCCTCTCTACTCCACCTCTTTCCATTCCCACTGACACTGCCCTAGTTCAGGTTCTCAACAGCCCTCCTACACTGTTGTCATAGCCTCCTAGTCTTCTTGCTTTCATTTTTTCCATTCTCCAATCTGTCCTCCACATAGCCACCTTCCTAAAACAATCAACTGGTCAAGTCATCAGCGCAAAAAAAGTCTAACCTGCTTATAATGGAATTCTAGGCCCGCCATGGTTACAACCTAAACCTACCTTTCCAGCTTCAGTTCCCAACAGTCTTTAATCTCTTGTTAACTACTGCATTAGCCTATTTGCTTTTATCTGAATGCCATGCCTTTTGATTTTCCTCACTATTTCCAATCCTTACCTATTATATTTCTACTATGAATGGTGGGATTTATAAGCACCAGAATCTGGAGTATAGATCATTTTGTCACCTTCAAAGTAAACTTGCTATCTAAAAAAGAAAAGGAAATGTGGGGTGGGGTGGAGGGGCACACAGAGAAAAGAAGAAAGGACTGGGAAAAACACCAGCAGGACCAAACTACTTGCTACTCCTCAAATTCCGCATATTTTCTCAGGCCTCCATATACTATTCCTACAGCTTGGAATGTCCTTTTACTTTCCACACCTGGAAAACATGTGCAAATCCATCTAGACTCAGTTAGGCATTGCCTTGAAAGCATGTATTTACATATTTCCTCCCTTTCCTCTTACGGGATAAAGACCATGTGCTACTCATCTTTGATTTTCTGTTGCCTAGCACTGCAGCTGGCTCATAACGGGCACACAAATATTTGCTGAATGAATAAATGAATGCAGTGACCCAGACTTTCCAAGGCTATCTCCAGCAAGATAGATATATAGATAGATAGATAGACAGATACCTACATACATAATGCATAGGTAGATGAGCAGGAACATGTTCAGAGGTGGCTTTGGAATATGGTAATAATTCTATTTCTTGGTCTGGGTGATGGTACACTGGAGCTCATTTTATTATAATTTTTTTTATTCTGCCATTTTTCTGCACATAAAGTATTCTTCTCTTATCCCTCTATCTACTTCTCAAAAGTAATCAGCTAAACACTCCAGAATATATATTATAATTCTTTAAGCTATACTTTTCTTACCCTTTTTAATATATGTGTTATTTTTCACAGTAACAAATTAAAAAATCAATCAAATGAATACTACTAGCACAATAAACTGTTAGAGTACTTACCTCACTTTGTGGCTCCTGGATAACTTTATAGAGAGATGAAACTAAAGAACTCTTGTCTTTCAAATTTGTAGCATAATTTGGTAAAGATGTTTCTGGTAGTGTCTAAACAAATTTTAAAAAATACATTTTATTTTTATGAAATGTCCAGAACAGACAAATCCAAATACAGAAAGCAGATTAGTTGTTGCCAGAGATTGGGGGACAGGGAATTGGGAGAAGGAAGAATTGGGAGTGACTAACCAGGTATGGAGTTTCTTTTGGAGGTGATGGAAATGTCCTAGGATTAGATGCTTGTGTTAGTGGCACAACATTGTAAAACCACTAAAAACCACTGTATTTTCATCTTAAAATAGTGAATTTTTCATTATGTGAATTATATCTCAACAAAAAAATTGTAAAAATAAAATAAAAGATATATTTAATCCTCAACATCAACAGGGACATAAATTAACATTCAGCACTTCATCTTTGATCACAGTTTGGGGTTAGAAATAAGAATACAAATCATTTGTAAAGCCAGAGATACATTTTTTGTAGCATTATACAGGTTATCAATCTATTAGCAGTATTTTATCCTGTTTCTTAATAAACATGTTATATAAGGATCTAATGTTTCAAACCTTAAAGCCACAGATCATCTATCAAAGTAACTCCTGAGTTACATGTTGTGACTGTTAAGTAAGACTGTTCTACTTTACAGAATTGGGGGGAAATTTTTTACTTCTCAGAACTGGAGAAAAAAGTCACACTACCAACAAACTAGTGTTCTTAATTCCATTTAAAATAGCAGCAACTAATCACAGAGCCACCCTTTCAGAAAGGACACTATGACCAGAGAGGAATGGGAAGAGATAAAACTCCAGTAGTAAGTCAGACGGTTTAGGATAAAAGTAGTAGGGAAATCTGAAGAAAAACAAAAACCCACTTCATCATAACAAATGATAAAAACCTATCCTTCTAGAGTATACCCCTTCCTTAACAACTTCTGTCTCCCAAGTCATTATTTTTTCCCATGAAAATTATTTCTATCAATCAACCAGTTAATCAACAATGTTAATCCTGCAGTAGATATAATGTCTCAAGATATTGCTAACAGTCATGCCAAGATATACACTATTTCTTACATGTCCCACATCCTAGTATTTCATGATTTAAAATGGGTTATGGTTAGTGTATATAGGTGGGTGTGTGCATAAATAGACATAGAAAATTAAACAGCATTAATTTTTATAATAAGGACATTTGGTTCATTTTTACCCTACTGTGAACTCCTTGAGGGCAAGAACTATCTTATCTCCCCATCCACAGCATTCAGCACAAAGCCTCGTATTCAAATCTTTGCTGAAGACATTTATATAGATGAACAAAATAAGAAATAAATACTGTCACTGTTTACTCTTCAGTAGATTCTTTAAAAATAGGTCACATTTCACCTTAGGATATATGAGTGAATAGCCTCTTTTTTTAATTTATTAAGATAGTTTTGTTTACCAGAATGGTAAGTAAATGTGAACTGTCTGGGAACCTTCCACAATTCTTCCGGGGTGGGGGGGCGGAAGCGGGGAGTTTCACTGCAGCTGCTTACACAAAGAGGAGATTAGGGCTTTCTTCAGTGTTTCAAAAGCATGTAGCAAAAGATCTCCAGGCAACATTCCATTTCCGCTATTTGATCAAGAGTAACCTAATATTGATGGAATTTATATAAAAGGGAATAATAGTCAAACAACAGATTTCCAATCATAACGAACCTAAGTATACATGTAAAACACATTAATATATGTGTGTGTATGTGCACACGTGCACACGCGTGTCTAAACAAAATTTTAAACCAAGTGAATTGAAAAATAAATCTTAAAAAATGATTAGTGAATAGAAAGATTATTACATACACTATCTAGGCTAAAACTGGAAGAGTCATTAAAAATGTGAACTACAATTTTCAGTTTATGTACCAATTAACGCTCATGAGGTAAAATATTTTTTGTGAAACAGCCAAAAGCAAAAGGACAGCTCTTTTCTGAAAAGACAAGTTCTAGAAAATATCCTGGGCCTAGGCTACTACTGCTAAATGAGAGGAAGGATCTCCCAAAAATTAGTGTAGTGAACTATTATATTTTATCACAATTCTGTCATTATTTCATTTTGTGAATGTGGGAAAAGTTACTTTTGTCTATAGAAGGAGAGAAAATACAATTGCTGTGTTTATGAACAGTGCTTTGAAAACCTTAAGATCTAAATGGCCTATGGATTTAAATACTATGACAGCAAACCTTTAAATTTTCTTACACTGTACTAGTTCAAAGGTACTTGCCTTCTTAAATACCAGCTAAGCTTTCTCACTTTTCAGAAGGCAGAACTGGAGACAAAAGAAGTTATAATGGGACATTATGGTAGGAAATTAGTCTTGGCAAAATTTGAAGAAGACAGATGCTTCATACTAAAGTATCATTTGGCAGATGGCTTTTATAAAATGTAAGGAAGTGATATGGGTTGGGTGGAAGAGAATTAATGAAGATGGACAGATGGGTGGAGAACCAATAAATAAAACAATTCTGACCAACAACATTACACATAAGACTAGATTTTGAGTCACATATTGCGATTCAGTGACTACCAGAAAATCAAAAATTTGGTGGATAAATCTACATATAACATTAAGAAAAACACAATACAATCTGAAAGATAATATTTTACAAATAAATATTTGTAAAGACAGAGATTGAACTAACTATTCATGATGAAGTTTGAGTCTAATTCTCTTTGTTGGTATACTAAGAGAATATTAATGAGGGCCCATAGCTAGAGTAAATACTAGTTTTTCCAAAGGCAAAGAAGAAAAAAGAAATAAAAATTGCCCAAAGCAAACTGCATTGTCTTTGTGCATTTGGGAGAATGTTGAGTGACGTTATGAGGTTGGGGGTTCAGACTGTACCCATGGAACAGTGCACAGCTAAAATCATCTTCAAAGACCACCTATTTCACGTTTTCTGGTGAGGATACCGAGACCCAAAGAAGTTATGTGATTTGTCCAACATCGTAAAACCACCTAGAGGAAAAATTATGATTAGACCAAAGGGTGTCTGACTTCTCAGCCCCATGTACTCTGTACCACTTACTTTATTAATCATGATGACCTTGGCCTTATTAGCACCACGGTTATTAGATTAAACAACCAAGCAGAGGCATAGATAGATGACAGATAGATAGATAGATAGATAGATAGATAGATAGATAGATAGATGATCCCTAAACTTTATTTCTTAAATATTTTCACCAAAATACATAATTAACATCACAAATCATTTCAAAAGACAAGATATTCAATTTTAAAAGTATACTTGGGAGATTTGTTCTCATGCACTTTCCTATCTTCTATCACTTTTACTATACTGCTGATTTTGTCTGGTAACCTTAATTTCTTCATCAAATATAAACAGAGCTGAATTCAACACACATTAACACAATTCAAAATAATTTTCAGAAATGCCTACCAAATTAACCAAGGAATAGGAAATATCTTCCCTTATACTTGACAATAATTTAAATCATTTGTTATGTCAGATTGATTGAAAATTGGGTAAATTTAATTTTGGCGGGTTAGGGGAAAGTTAAATAACCTTTTATTTCATGGGGCCCAGGATCTTACTCCCCTCCTCTCAAGGAAAAGTTTCCTTCCCAGGAAGGGAAAGAAATAAACAAAAAGATGGGAAGGGAAGATAATTAGTCATGATTTTCAGTTATTTGCCTTAATAGCTGATCCTCCCCTAAGCCTCACCTCCTTTATCGAGCCCTCTTGACACAACTCCCATAGTAAAGAATGGCTAACTGGCTCTATTTGCTTTTGCAAATTTTACTTCATCATTAATATAAGAATGCCCTAGAAGTGGTATTCAACTGTTACACTTGACAATTTTAATCAACTTGCCAAAAAAAAAAAATCATGGTAATGAACCATATTAAACACTCTTGAAGCAGGAAAAAAGCTTAAAAACACAAAGACAACATATGTAAGAAAAAAAGGCACACACCAGATTTAATCAAACTATTAAAATATGTATACTATATACAGTGCCCTTTTATAAGTGCATGTATAATTACATCACTTTATGATGAGTTACGGGATCCATAAAAAGATATTCAATTCATGACTATAAAAGCTGAGAAAATGAAAACCTTTGTCATTCATCAGGATGAGATAACGACAGGTAAGGCCAGCTACAAAATTAACAGGAAACATTGCTTCTCTCAAGGACATACTGCAGCTAAAAAGTGTCATAACCTCCATTTTTGAATGACTACTGTATTCTTACTCAGTGAGAAGCCTTGTAATCTAAAATCATAGATATCAAGAACTTTGTCATTTAAACATATATCGGTTAAGAATGAAACATCCCACTCTTGGCAGGAGGATCTAAGTCACCTAGACACAGAGAAGCAGGCTTCAGACAAGGGGTTTCTGAACCGAACATTCCACACAGATGTTAACTTTGTAGTTCCCAAGACAACATTACCCTGGGTCCACTTCACAGTCCAGGCCAGATTTTAACCCCATTACACATAGCTCTGCTTTGTTTTGAGTCTATCAAAATACTGCTTCGTTTAAATTTCACCTTTTCTGAAAATCCTATAACAATTTTACTTTTTCCTTTGTTTGGTGAGATGCCTACAGGGTACCTATTGTATAGTCTCCCTCACTGAAACAAGCCAATAAGTCTGACTTTTGTCCGAGGCCTTGGGCTAACTTGGCTGGACAAAAAATGACAATTTCAGCCCAAACCCTTCCTTCCTGTGGTTCATGATCAGGAAGCTCACATAATTATGTGTAACAACAAGACCCAGGGGACAAAAAGAAGTTAGCTAACTGGTTAAAGGAACACTATTTTAACTATCATAAAGAAGAGTTCATGAGACAAGAAAACAGAGTTTTATTTTTCTTCATCAACTAACCAAGAGTTATATACCGCTTATACAGGCACTGGGTTAGCCAACTAGAGAAAGATGCACTGATAGAAAGTTGGGCAAATATCTTCCCATCTCCTCCTCATCGTTGATCTGCCCACTCCCAGTGCCCCCCAAATTGGGAGAAACATTTCAACAGTGAATCTTTCATGCTGGTTGGAGAGAATGACATCAACTTTCAGAGACTTTAACCATTCTTTGTGGTGTTGCCATAAAAGGGAGAAAACAAACTAAACTACTTGGTGAAAAAAGGAGTCAATTTCCTAGGAAAGATTACTATGTGTAAATAATCCCCTAATAAGATTTTTTGGAACATTATTTTGCTTCCACAGATATTAAGCTTTTTAGCCATTAAAAAAAAAAGTCACTGGAATTTAAACCACAGACACAACTTCTTTGGAATAAAACTATTATATTAAAACAGTAAATATTACCTTAAACTCTGACAACCATTCCTCCACAACCCCTTTCTCTGAAGTGAACATCTTTCCACATCTGTTCTAAACCTTCAACCTGAAAATTAACATAGAAAAATGTTAAAATATTGAATATATTTTCTTTATAGTCAGATTACCAAGAATAGAAGTAATCCTATAAAATTTAGCTACTTTGTTACTTGTGAAATTAAAGCAGTTTCAAACATAAATTACTGGGTTCATTTCAAAACCAATGTGCAAAAACAAGCATTAAAATGCAACAATTTGGGCTTCCCTGGTGGCGCAGTGGTTGAGAGTCCACCTGCCAATACAGGGGACACGGGTTCGTGCCCCAGTCCGGGAGGATCCCACATGCCGCGGAGTGGCTAGGCCCGTGAGCCATGGCCGCTAAGCCTGCACGTCCAGAGCCTGTGCTCTGCAACGGGAGAGGCCACAACAGTGAGAGGCCCGCGTACCGCAAAAAACAAAAAAAAAAAAAAAAAAAAAAAAAAAAAAAATTG
>NW_020172592.1:4915925-4991765 GCF_003031525.2 Neophocaena asiaeorientalis asiaeorientalis
AGGGCCCCGCGCCCCCAAAAAAAAAAAAAAAAAAAAAAAAAAAAAAGCAACAATTTTGACAAAAGTATAAATATCATAACATGATGAAATTGGCTCTGCAATTTTTCATTCAGCTTTTAGTAATACCAGCTGCAAAACATACTGGACATTTTCCCCTAGTTTCAATTAAATAATTCCAAGTAGATAGTGCATCTTAAGAAAACTGTAGAGGGACTTCCCTCATGCTGCAGTGGTTAAGAATCTGCTTGCCAATGCAGGGGACACGGGTTCGATCCCTGACCCAGGAAGATCACACATACCGCGGAGCGACTAAGCCCTTGTGCCACAACTACTGCGTGCCCCAACTACTGAAGCCCCCGCGCCTAGAGTGCGCGCTCTGCAATGAGAGAAGCCACCGCAATGAGAAGCCCACGCACCGCAAGGAAGAGTAGCCCCCATTCGCCGCAACCAGAGAAAGCCTGCACACAGCAGCGAAGACCCAACGCAGCCAAAAATAAATAAGTTAATACATAAATTCATTAAAAAAAAGAAAACTGCAAAATACATTTTAAAACTGAAAATATAAAAAGACGTGCATCCAAAACTAACTTTATAGAAAGCATTAATTTAATTTGCTTATATTTCAGTTCTTTACTACAGTAACAATCTATCTAGGCAAGCCACTTGGTTCCCTGAAAGCTTAATATTCATAAAACAGAAGTAAAAGTGGTAATATCCAAGATAATGACCTTAGTCTTAACAATAGTTATTCATAAGATTGGAATTTACTTAAGTATAAATAAGAAAAAAGGAAGCTAAAGGAAATGCAAAACAAATTTATCTCAAGCAAAACTTTTGTCAAAGTACAATGTAGTTTTCTTCACCCATCCATCTATAGGAGAATGAACTTAAAAACTGTTTCTTGAGGAGAAACTTTATTAGCTCTAGCTGAATTTCCTAACCTCCTAAGTCAGGCACAAACCCTGCATTAGCCTTCTTAATTTTAATCAGCATTATCATGTAGTAGAAACCGGGACAGAATTGACAGAAACTGAATCCTGATTCTATTCTTACTTATAGTATAACCTTGGGCAGGTCATTTGCCTTACTTTTTTCATTCATGAAATAGGGCTAACCACAGTACCTACTTTCAATGGATTATTGTGAGAATTAAATGAAAAAATGTAAATAAAAGCACTTATTACAGTACCTTGCAATAAAAGTGTTATTACTATGCAATATTATTATCAAAGAATATCAACTTGTATAGCCTCTACTCAGCTGTCTATCAAAGTATACAGATACTTCATAATGAACAACACAGGTTCTTGCAAAGAATACATTCTAATGTTTCTGTCGTCTAATTTCCATTTAAAAAAATGATTAAGAAAAAAATATATATTCACTAATTCATTTATTCATACATGAAGAATTACTTGAGAGATATGCATTTTATTTTTTCAGGATAAAAAATAGCCCTTTTGGGGCTTCCCTGGTGGCACAGTGGTTGAGAGTCCGCCTGCCGATGCAGGGGACACGGGTTCGTGCCCCGGTCCGGGAAGATCCCACATGCCGCGGAGCCGCTGGGCCCGTGAGCCATGGTCGCTGAGCCTGCGTGTCCGGAGCCTGTGCTCTGCAACGGGAGAGGCCACAACAGTGAGAGGCCCACGTACCGCAAAAAAAAAAAATAACCCTTTTTTATTCTAAATTTTATCCTTGGATCAAGCCAGACTATTAGAAAACCACATATTTGTACCATATTATTGATTTTATAGAACTGTCCATTCAAATAAACTGGGCTTTGGAATTATGCCCAAAATGTTACCGAAAACCCTGCTAGATCACGTTCTTCCCTTTAAAATCCGAAGGAGGAGAAAAATCACATCTTTCAATCACATTTTTCAATACCAGGAAAAACTCTCCTTTAGAGTAACTGGTTTACTTTTTCTTTTTTGTTTTTTTAATTGTAGTAACTGATTTTTTAAAATTTATTTATTTTTATTTTTATTTTTGGCTGCATTGGGTCTTTGTTGCTGTGCACAGGTTTTCTCTAGTTGTGGTGAGCGGGGGCTGCTCTCGTTGCAGTGTGTGGGCTTCTCATGGCGGTGGCTTCTCTCGTTGCGGAGCACGGGCTCTAGGCGCGCAGGCTTCAGTAGTTGTGGCACGTGGGCTCTGTAGTTGTGGCTCACAGGCTCTAGAGCGCAGGCTCAGTAGTTGTGGCGCACAGGCTCAGTTGCTCTGCGGCATGTGGGATCTTTCTGGACCAGGGGTCAAACCCATGTCCCCTGCATTGGCAGGTGGATTCTTAACCACTGTGCCACCAGGGAAGTCCTGGTTTGCTTTTATATTATGGATACTGTGAATCTTATTACAGATTCTCTTTGCTTTGATTTTAATAAAATGGGAGTCAAAGTTTCTGCCCTAACTCTGTAAGCAGGCCAGGATTAATTTTATTTATCATTTTATATTATACACTTACCCTTATTTTCTTTCTACCTAGATCTACTTATTTTTATCCTGTTATACATGTTTGTGAAGCAAAATGAAGCAAGGTAAATAGAAATGCACATGAGTTTTCTTTTGTATTTATCCACTGTTTATCTAGTAAATTAGGACAGAAAGCAATCCCAAATAGAGTGACACTACATCAAGTTACAGAGAATTGGGGAGGTAAAATTTTTACAAAATTTCAAAATAATTCTCCACTTAAAATTAATTTTTAAAAGGTTAAAAGGAATCAAGAGGCATATGCAAATGGATCAAGAATAGTCAAAGCAATCTTGAAGAACAACAGAGTTGGAGGACTTGGATTTCTAAATATCAAGGCTTACTATAAAACTTACCAAAACCATAGTAATTAAGACAGTGTGGTATTACCATAAAGTATTATCATATTATCATCATATTATCATTACCAAAAAAGAAAATGGAACAATTTAGAGTGACCAGAAACAGACCTACACATATATTATCACCTGATTTATGACCAAAGTGACACTGTAATTCAGTAGGGAAAGAGTAGTCTTTATAAAAAAATGGAACTAGGTCAACTGGACAGCTACATGGGGTACAGGGTGGGGAGAGAACCACAACCTATAGCTCATGCCATATGGAAAAGTCAGTTGCAGCTGGATCACAGATCTAATTTTTAAAAAGTAAAACAAAAATTTGAGGAGAAAACATAAGAGAATACCTTCATAACCTTGGGGTAGGCAAAAAATTTTTAAATAAGAGGCACAAAAGCACTAATCATAAAAGGGTTTTTATAAATTGGATTCATTAGAAGAACTGTCTGCCAACAAATGAATGGATAAGAAAATGTGATACACATACACACAAACACACACACAATGGAATATTATTCAGCCTTAAAAAGAAGAAAATCCTGCCATTTGCAACAACATGGATGAACCTGGGGGACCTTACGCTAAGTTAAATAAGCCAGACAAAAAAGACAAACACTGCAAGATCTCACTTGTACATGGAATCTAAAAAAGTCAAACTCATGGTAACAGAGAGTAAAATGGTGGTTTCTAGGGGGTTGGGGGAAATGGGGAGATGTTGGCCAAAGGGTACAAACTTTCAGTTATAAGATGAATAAGTTCTGGTAACCTAATGTGCAGCATGGTAACCATAGTTAGTAATAATGTATACTTGAAATTTGCTAAGAGAGTAGATCTTAAGTGTTCCCACCACACACACACACAAAAAAATGGTAACTATGTGATGTGATAGATTTGTTAATTAGCTTGATTGTTGTATATCAAAACACCACGTACACCTTGAATATATATAATTTTTATTTGCCAATCATACCTCAATAAAGCTGGGGGTGGGGGGGAAGAGAAAAACTTCTATTCATCAAAAGATACTACTGTGAGAATGAAAAGGCAAAACCAAAGCCTGGGAGAAGATACTTACAACTGACATACCTGACTAAAGTCCCATATCCAGAACATATAAAGAACTCATAAATTATTAAGAAAAAGGCAGAAAATTCAATAGGAAAAGCAAGCATGTCACTTATCCAAATGGAAACTTAATATAAAAGGTGCTTAAATTTGTTAGTCATCAGGGAAATATCACACACACACACACACACACACACACACACACACACACACTTACAAGTATGGCTAGAATGAAAGAGATAGTACCAAGTGCTGAAAAAGATATGAAGCAACCAGAATATTTATACACAGCTAGCATGGATGTAAATTACTACAGTATCTCGGAAAACACTTTGGCAATATCCTCTAATTGAACACATGCATACTCTAACAACGCCACACATAAAAATATACCTTACAAGGACTTCCCTGGTGGCCCGGTGGTTGAACCCGTCTGCCAATGTAGGGGACACGGGTTCGAGCCCTGGTCCAGGAAGATCCCACATGCCAAGGAACAATAAGCCCGTGCGCCACAACTACTGAGCCTGCAGTCTAAAGCCCGCGAGCCACAACTACAGAGCCCACGTGCCACAACTACTGATGCCCGTGAGCCTAGAGCCCATGCTCCGCAACAAAGAGAAGCCACTGCAATGAAAAGTAGCCCCCGCTTGCTGCAACTAGAGAAAACCCACGTGCAGCAACAAAGATCCAACACAGCCGAAAATAAATTAATTTTAAATATATATATATATCTTACAGAAATGTGAATATATGTCTCTGAAAGATATGTTCAGGAACATTCACAGCAGCAGTTTTTGTAAACAGTCAAAAACTAGAAAGAGACCAAGTGTCCATCAAGAGTAGGATGGATAAATTATAGTATATCATACATGGAGTTCTACACAACGACAATAAGCAAACTATAACTACATCAATGTCACAATATTGGGAAAAGGAAGGCAAACAAGAGTACTGCTACACAATTGCATTTATATAAACTTCCAGAACAGGCAAAATTAATCAATTTTGTTAAAAATCAGAAGAGTGGTTGCTCTTGAGGCAGTTAATTCTTGGGTTCTGGTAATATTATGTTTCTTGATCTAAGTGCTGGTTACACAGGTGTGTTCTTTTAGTGAAAATTCATCAAGCTGAACACTTATGTTTTGTGCAGTTTTCTGTGTATATATTATACATTAGTAACACCAGACAGCTCCAGGCCTCTTATCATTCACTTGATAGAGATCAAATGGAAGCCCTCAATTGCATAACTGAGTTCACATGAATACTCAGTAAAATTGTCCCTCTCCATACTTCTTTGCCTTCCTCTGCAGAGCTCAAAAGGGAGACCTCAAAACAGCACCCCCCAGAAACTTTCACAGCCTCACCACCACTACCTGCCTCCACCAGGACTAAAGTCATTTTCCCTTCCCCGCTATTGATGTCAGGAACCACAAGAAACTACAGCTCCCAGGTTACACTCAGCCCTTGCACACTGATCTTCGTAACTCTTTGCAGGCCCTCTATTTTACCTTCATCTCCTATTCCACCCTAATACTGGAAGGAGGTTCTCTTTCACTGTGCCTTCTAGAATTCACTGTGCCTTCTGGAATTGACAATCTGTTACCAGCAAAATCCTCTATATCTTCAACAGTTCTCTCACTATCACTCTCTTCTTGTTCTAACAAGAAGCCTGACTCTTCTCTGAAGACACTGCTTTCCCTGCAATCTTCTCAAAGAGGACTGCTTTTCCTCTCATAGCCCTGGAAGAAACCACGGGCCCTAGAGGTAATATTACCATTTCAGATCATTCTCCCTCTCTCCCCTCGAACCATCCACCCAACGCTGTTCCGAAACTCATGAAGCTGTCATCTATCATTCAATTCCTCCCTTTCATTTCTACATGATTTTAGCTCTGGCTCACTGTCATGTTTTGAAACTACTCTTCCTTCTCACTCCCTGAACTCTGAATTCCTAAAAATCTCCTACAACAATACTGTCTTCTTCCCTGCCTCAGCAACTCAATCCTATTATCATGAACTAGACCAAACATTTACACTTTTAAATATTGAGTCAACCTGAAAGAACACCCAATGGTCAAAGTTGGAACAATTTGAGCAACAGAACAAATAACGTAGTAGTGAATTATTACCCAAAGTATAAAATAAATATACATGAGTCCATATTGATATAAATAAATGACTAAACAAATAAATAAATGTTAGAGAATAAGAGACAAATCTTTTTTTCAGAAGAATTCCAAATAATATATATAGGTATTTCCCCCTCTAGGAGTTTAGTCTCTGCCGCCTCCCCAGTGAGAATGGGCTGGACATAGTGATTTCCTTCCTAAGAAGAGAGTATGGAAAGAGGAAAACAGTAACTTTATAGTGGAGAAATCTGATAAACACTGCCTTGATCAAGGTTAACATCACCCATGATGTCATGTGAATATCATGTGCCCTTGATATGATGACAAGGGCACCTTACCTCTAAAAAGCCATAAACCCAGTATAATCATGATACAAACATTAGAAGAAACTCAATTTGAGGAATGTTTTACAAAATATCTGACCTATATTCCTCAAAACTAAAAGGTCATGAAAAATTAAAAATGCTGAGAGACTCGCAGACCAGAGAGACTAAGGTGACATAACAACTAAATGCAATATGGTCTCCTGGATTGGATCCTAGAAAAGAAAAGAGATAGTAATAAAAACAAAGTCTGAAATTTAGTTAATAGCAAAGTAATAGTAATGACAAATGTACAATGGTAATATAAGATGACATTAGGAGAAACTGAAACTGGGTTTGGGGTATACAGGAATTCTTTGTACTATCTTTGAAAATTTTCTATAAATCTAAAATTGTTTAAAACATTATTGAGGCTCTGATGTATTTCTGTTCTAGGATCTAATCCAATTGACATTTACTGTATTCAAAAACAAAATTTAAAAGCACAAGAACACATGAGCACATATTTCATTAGTCATCACTTATCCTGTAGCCACAGTCTACTCATATTTTCATTATTATGAAAATAGTTTTGAGCTTGCAGACACCATGAAAGGGTCTTCAGGACCCCGTGAGGTCTCAAGATGATACTTGGAGAACCATTACCCTAGTCCTTGTCATTACCCACTCTGATCGTTCCTCTTATCTTTTCGGCACACAATTTTATGTACTCAGACCCCAAAACGTTTTGACCATACATGAATCTAATGTCACCTTCCAACCTTCTCCTTTCTCTCCTTATCCATTTCAAATTCTTTAGTCAATTATAATCATCATTTTAAATGTGCTCCCTCAACTCCTTTGCTCTTACTAGTTTTACTCCTTTAGCAAAAATATAATTTTGGTAAAATCCAACTCTCCACCTAGTCCACGTAAGCACCCATGCAGCTGAACAAGGTGGAGAAAACAACTAAAACAACACCTAAAACTTATGACCAAGAACCTGACTCGAGCTCTTACTGCTGCCTGGTAATCATGCAGCGTCCTCCTCCCCATAGTCCATTCACTTTGCTACTGTCCTATTTAATTGTTTCGTGCATTCTACCTGATCCTCAAAACCCCAAAACCATCTCCCCATTCCTACTCTCAGCTGATGATTTTAATTCCTACTTCACTGACCAATCAGAAGAGAACTTCCACAAACTCCCAAATGTCTACCAATCTTAAAGCATCTGTATCTTTATACTCCATCTTCCCTTCTGTTAACTATAAATGAACTGTCCATGATCCTATCTGCGATAAATCCTTTGAATTACACACCACAACCATCCTTTCTTGTCTACCTAAAGAAATTGGTCCAACGAGCCTCCTTCTCTCCCTAATTAAATGTCTCCCTCTCTACTAACTCACTCCCCCTAAAAAACTCTCAACCTTATTTCCTCTTCAACTATTTCCACATTTCTCTGCTTTTGTTTTATACTCAAACTTCTCAAAAGAGTTGAATGCTTGTTTTTAATTCCTACCTCCCCTCATAACATTTTTTTTTTTTTAGTTTTTAGAAATCAACTTTGAGGTATAATTTATACACAATAAAATGTACACATTTTAAGTGTACAGTTCTACGCATACATCATTTTTTATGTTTTTTTCCCTGTAATTCATTTCTAATCTCATAGCATTGTGGTCAGAAAGGATGCTTGATCTGATTTCAATTTTCTTAAATTTACTGAGGCTTGATTTGTGACCCAAGATGTGATCTACCCTGGAGAATGTTCCCTGCGCACTTGAGAAGAAAGTGTAATCTACTGTTTTTGGATGGAATGTCCTATAAATATCAATTAAATCTAGCTGGTCTATTGTGTCATTTAAAGCTTCTGTTTCCTTATTTATTTTCATTTTGGATGATCTGTCCATTGGTGTAAGTGAGGTGTTAAAGTCCCCCACTATTATTGTGTTACTGTCAATTTCCTCTTTTATAGCTGTTAGCAGTTGCCCTATGTATTGAGGTGCTACTATGTTGGGTTCATATATATTTATAATTGTTATATCTTCTTCTTGGATTGATCCCTTGATCATTATGCAGTGTCCTTCCTTGTCTCTTGTAACATTCTTTATTTTAAAGTCTATTTTATCTGATATGAGTATTGCTACTCCAGCTTTCTTTTGATTTCCACTTGCATGGAATATCTTTTTCCAACCCCTCACTTTCAGTCTGTATGTGTCCCTAGGTCTGAAGTGGGTCACTTGTAGACAGCATGTATATGGGTCTTGTTTTTGTATCCATTCAGCCAGCCTGTGTCTTTTGGTTGGAGCATTTAATCCATTCACGTTTAAGGTAATTATCAATATGTATGTTCCTATGACCATTTTCTTAATTGTTTTGGGTTTGTTTTTGTAGGTCCTTTTCTTCCCTTGTGCTTCCCACTTAGAGAAGTTCCTTTAGCATTTGTTGTAGAGCTGGTTTGGTAGTGCTGAATTCTCTTAGCTTTTGTCTGTAAAGCTTTTGATTTCTCCGCCTAATCTGAATGAGATCATTGCCAGGTACAGTAATCTTGGTCGTAGGTTCTTCCCTTTCAACACTTTAAGTAGATCATGCCACTCCCTTCTGGTTTGTAAAGTTTCTGCTGAGAAATCAGCTGTTAACCTTATGGGAGTTCCCTTGTATGTTATTTGTTGTTTTTCCCTTGCTGCTTTCAATAGTTTTTCTTTGTCTTTAATTTTTGCCAATTTCATTACTATGTGTCTCAGCGTGTTTCTCCTTGGGTTTATCCTGTCTGGGACTCTCTGTGCTTCCTGGACTTGGGTGGCTATTTCCTTTCCCATGTTAGGGAAGTTTTCGACTATAATCTCTTCAAATATTTTCTCTGGTCCTTTCTCTCTCTCTTCCCCTTCTGGGACTCCTATAATGCAAATGTTGTTGTGTTTAATGTTGTCCCAGAGGTCTCTTAGGCTGTCTACATTTCTTTTCATTCTTTTTTCTTCATTCTGTTTTGAAGCAGTGAATTCCACCATTCTGTCTTCCAGGTCACTTATCCATTCTTCTGCCTCAGTTATCCTGCTATTGATTCCTTCTAGTGTATTTTTCATTTCAGTTATTGTGTTGTTCATCTCTGTTTGTTTGTTCTTTAATTCTTCAAGGTCTTTGTCAAACAGTTCTTGCATCTTCTTGATCTTTGCCTCCATTCTTTTTCTGAGGTCCTGGATCATCTTCACTATCATTATTCTGAATTCTTTTTCTGGAAGGTTGCCTATCTCCACTTCATTTCGTTGTTTTTCTGGGGTTTAATCTTGTTCCTTCATCTGGTACATAGCCCTCTGCCTTTTCATCTTCTCTTTTTGTGAATGTGGTTTTTGTTCCACAGGTTGCAGGACTGTAGTTCTTCTTGCTCCTGCTGTCTGCGCTATGGTGGATGTGGCTATCTAAGAGGCTTGTGCAAGTTTCTTGATGCAAGGGACTGGTGGTGGGTAGAGCTGGGTGTTGCTCTGGTGGGCAGAGCTCAGTGAAACTTTAATCCGCTTAACTGCTCATGGGTGGGGCTGGGTTCCCTCCCTGTTGTTTGTTTGGCCTGAGGCAACCCAACACTGGAGCCTACCTGGGCTCTTTGGTGAGCCTAATGGCGGACTCTGGGAGGGCTCACAGCAAGGAGTACTTCCCAGAACTTCTGCTGCCAGTGTCTTTGTCCCACAGTTAGCCACAGCCACCTCCCGCCTCTGCAGGAGACCCTCCAACACTAGCAGGTAGGTCTAGTTCAGTGTCCTATGGGGTCGCTGCTCCTTCCCCTGGGTCCCGATGCGCACACTACTTTGTGTGTGCCCTCCAAGAGTGGAATCTCTGTTTCCCCCAGTCCTGTCGACATCCTGCAATCAAATCCCACTAGGCTTCAAAGTCTGATTCTCTAGGAATTCCTTCTCCCGTTGCTGAACCCCCAGGTTGGGAAGCCTGACGTGGGTCTCAGAACCTTCACTCCAGTGGGTGGACTTCTGTGGTGTAAGTGTTCTCCAGTCTGTGAGTCACCCACCCAGCAGTTATGGGATTTGATTTTACTGTGATTGCACCCCTCCTACCATCTCACTGTGGATTCTCCTTTGTCTTTGGATGTGGGGTATCTTTTTTGGTGAGTTCCAATGTCCTCCTGTCGATGACTGTCCAGCAGCTAGCTGTGATTCTGGTGTTCTCGCAAGAGGGAGTGAGAGCACATCCTTCTACTCCACCATCTTGGTTCCTTAATGGTATTTTTTAAATAACAGAAGGTTTTAATTTTGATGAAGTCCAATTTACCATTTTTTCTTTCATGATTAGTATTTTCTGTGCCCCATTTAAGAAATGATTGCCTACCCAAAGAATTCAATTTCTCTAATAGATGTAGAGCTATTAAAATTCTTCTATTTCTTTTTATGTCAGCTTCAGTGAGTTGGTCAGCAATACTTTGCGTGTGTTGCTGCAGTTCACTTCAGGAGAAGAAGTGTGTCCCATGTGATCACTATGAGGGAGGACTTTGAAAGCTTGTGCCTGGTTTCCTCCTGACTCTACCTGATGCATCTTTTTCCTTTACTGATTCAGCTTTACATGCTTTCAGTGTAATAAAGCATTGTGAGTGTAATTGCCTGAATCCTGTGAGCTCTTCTAGTGAATCATCTAATGTATGCGTGCCATGAGGTATCTGAAATAAGCTTACATGAAGCCTAAATCTTCTTATAGGAAGCTTTCTCTTCATTTTTGGTTTTCAGCAGCCTATGATAAATCTAGGTGTGTTTTTCTTTGAATTTATCCTGCTTAGGGTTAGTTGAGTTTCTTGTATCAGTAAATCAAGTCTCACAGAAAGAGCTCATATTACGCTTGGAGTCAGCTAAATCCAAAAACTTGTCTCATACAAATTGCTTCCAAACCAGGTTACTCCTATCTTGTACTTATTATCTAATCTATTCTTTAAAATCTAAGTTACAATTTCGCCTTTTTAAATTGACTCACACTTAATAGATACATAAACATTTGCTCAGTGAATGAAAAAGTTAGCAAACCTTTGAACCTTTGCTAGCTTGGGCCCTGAATTCCATTCTCTGTGTTTAATATAACATTTACCTTGTTAATTAGCCCTCCATGGTAGCTGACATCATAGCATGCAATAAAAGTGATCCTGAAAGCAAGGAATTTTGTACTAGAGAAAAAGTAAGGAATCAGAGCTAGAGATATGTTGTAAAACTATCCATGAATAAGCAATAATGTAGAAAGACACCAGCCACTGTGGAGAGCAGATCTGAAATGAAAATTAGTACATTTCTAATTTTTAAAGGTAAATTTATTTTTCCGTATATAAAGTAATGTAGTATATTATCTGCCACAAGTGTAATCTGAAAGCACCTTCCAACAGTGGAATTAAGATCACTTCAAAGATATTCATGTCTTTTGATAACATTCTATACCATTCTTCATTAAAGCTTCGATTTCAGTAACTTTCATAATACTTGATTACACAAGGGCTTCTTAACCCTAAGGGGCAAGTTCTTTTCCATTATAACTTATTCTCTGCACTAAACTGAGGTGACAAAGAGACTAATTTATAAAGAGATTTCTTATCTAGTTGTTGTAAGTTAAAAAAGGAAAATAATTACAGTACTGAATTATAAACATGAATGAAAATTCAAATCATTAGTTAACTTATCATTAGTTGTTTTCTTTTTTTTTTTTTTTTAGTTATTTTCTTTAAGAACAGTAATATACTCAAGCATTTTAGTTGTCTTTACATGGAGTCAAAAATCTTCAATACAATGTAGAAATATTTTTAATTACATGTGTAATTTCACATAAATATTAAACTATACCATAAAACTACAAAAAGTGAAAATTTCAACTGGCATTCATGTAATTTTAAATTACCAAGTCAAGCCAGTTCAAAACAAATCTAAATATAGTAAAACTTAAAAATTCCCTCAGATGACAAGTTTTTATAAATTTCAAAAAAGGAAAAGTATCTTAAGAAAAATAGAAAATGTACAAAGATTAAAAATGGGACCTGAAATATTAATGCATTATATGAGAAAGAGGTTAATGGAATTTTATAAAATGTAGTATAAGTAGCTAGAGAAATAGAAGATGAAAAACCAATAGTGTGTGTCAGTTTACAGAAGTTTTTCTTTGTCCTTACCACACACTGTAACCCTGTAAAAAAATTTTCTTTCCATCAGACCTGGGTTACATGGTGAATAAGTTATGACTATAGGTACCACTAAAGACTAGGGAGGACAAGAAGCAAAATGACCACAAAATTGAAACCGTGATTTAAAACCTTTTTCTCTCCACCAGCGCTCAGCAAGAGACTCTCTACAGTAGCTATCCCACCCCCACATTTCATGTCTAATATGTAATCTGTTGACATTTATGGCAAAGTCTTGATTATATAACTTTAAAGCTTTATAAACCTAATTAGATCTCTCAAGCAATATTCAACATATACTCTCACATTAAAAAACTTTATTCTTCTCAAAGGCAAAAGGAACAAAATTAAAATAGGTATTTCCTGCTGTGTATCTAACTTCCTATTTTTCTCAAATATATCTTGGAACAGAGTACTTAAAATTATATTAGAAAGCTCTCTAGGATTCTATGCAGTATTTCACAAGCAGAGTTAGTAATGTGTGAAATTAATTTTTTATATTTTCAGTATGTCATAAAACCTTTCTAAATCTAATGTCTTTTTCTTCAGTCCCCCACATTATATTTTAATTTTAACCCTAATAATGATTCCTGAATTCCTCAAGGAGCTTTCCAGAAAGCATATCATAAAAATGCTGTCACAAAAAACATATAACTTATAAATGTTTTACTCTTATCCAATTAAGGAAGAACATAAAAAGAAATAAATGTACTTATAACTTTCACTGTAAAACTCTAAAAAATATTTTCACTATTATTTCACATCATCCCTTGCATCATGAAGTATTAACTATAAATTACTTCTGAATCTTTTAAAACCATTTGCTTTATATGTCATGAAAATCAAGTTTCTATAAATCTAAAGAACAAACAAATTTCTATAAATGGATTGTGACACATCACAAAGTTTTAAACTTCTGTCCTACAAAATGGGGCCATTGCAGTAAATTAAGTGCCACCAGAAGATTACCAAGATTCCTAGCTGAATTTCAGGAAAACAGAGCAGAAGGAAATGTTCAGATTATGTTACAGAATAAAATTAATTTAATCTTAGTGATTTTACTGCTTAGAAAATGACCACTCAACTGGAGAGCCCTATGAAACAGGAGGGTACCTGTGCTGGTGCTTGAAAAGAAGTGCTACTGATTGCCTCATTGCCTACTTGAGTCCTCAAATGAATGAAGTTTCCTCTCAGGGCACAGGGAGAAGGAATATAATTTATAGGCCAGTAGAAGAGGTGTCAGAAATCTTTCCGAAGACCCATAACTTAGGCCTACTTTCCCCATAAGTCACAAACAAGTGTCTGGTTATTAAAAATAGAGAAGAGATTTTTACTATGTGAAATGTTTTTTGCATTCAACATCTTTTGCCTACCCCAAGGACAAATAAAATCATGCTGGGATACCAATGTATTATGGCAACCAGGCCAGTGTGTTTCCTTTGGAAAAGGGAGGACAATTAGAAGAAAGGTAGCAATCTCTCTTCTCATTTCTCATTTCTATCTTTCTATTCTTTTCAAATCCTCCAGGACTTCAGAAGAACCTTTTGTCCAGGGAAAGGATATCTGATTTGAATTTAAATAATACAAGTGAGGAAAAAAACACTTTGATATCTGGACTAGCCCCAAGTGCTGCTTTCACCAAAAGAATGCAGTGAACACAATGCTGTGAAACTTCGGAGGCCAGGCCTTAGGATATCTGCAGCTTCCACTTTCATGTGTTTAGAATCCTAACACCATACTATAAGAAGCCCACACCATCATGAAAGGTGGCATGGAAAAGAACTGAGGGCCCTGCTGAGCTACCAGCTAAGAGTCAGTACCAAGTACCAGCCACAAGACTGAGCCATTTTGGATATTCCAACCAAGCCAAGCCTCCAGATGACTGTAGCTTCAGCTGACAACATGAAGTAGAAGATCTGCCATGCTAAATCTAGTCAGCCTCAGATTTGTGAGATCAAAAATATTTGCTGTTTGAAGCCACTAAGTTTGGGGATGGTTTGTTAGGCATCAACAGATAACCATAACACCTATCTTAATCAAACATGTAGGACATAAGTTTTTAGTGCAAGGCAGTGTGCTAACTCCTATCAGAGAATATTAGATTTTTCAAGACATGATCCCTGCCATCAAGGAATTAGATTTTTCTCTGAAAACTTGTAGTTAAACCTATTATTAATAGGATATAATCTATGAATGTCTAATAAATGTGTTTACATTCTGCTGATATATATATTTTTTGCCTGATCCTACTGTTAATAATGGCACACATTGTGATACGGTTGGCTGGAATTCAAAGTTTGGAGAAGTCCATAGCCACAAAGCAAAACAAAACTCACTGACTAATAATCATCCTATCTTAAATGCTATGTTTAATCAACGGAGCCAACTTATCACAGTAACCTTCACAGTTCTCACTATATTATATAAAAGTTGCTTTTAATAGCACAGGGAGATCAGCTTGTGCTTTGTGACCACCTAGAGGGGTGGGATAGAGGGTGGGAGACACAAGAGGGAGGGGCTATGGGGATGTATGTATACATATAGCTGATTCACTTTGTTATATAGCAGCAACTAACACAACAATGTAAACAATTATACTCCAATAAAGATGTTTAAAAAAAAGGTTTTTATTCATTAGGTATAAACAATCTTAGTTTGTACATATCCTGAGGCCAGCACCTCAGAATTTTCCTGAGATGTCAAATGCTTTCATTTAAATTTTCAGTTTAAAAAAATGAAGTTTCACCTTGATATTCTTCTTTATAGTATAGATCTTTGCAATTTTGAAACTAATAAAAAATTTTAATTTAAATGATACAATAAGGGATTCAGGTTTGATAAAATAATTAATAACCCTTATTATTGGAAACCTCAATAAAAAATAGGCTACTGAGAGAAAACTTCCAAATTTCTTTAAGATTATGATAGATTTTTCATCTGTCCAGGATTTTATAAGTAATATCTCATGAAAATTGATAGATAATCTAGAAAACTCTTAAAATCCCTGCTCATCCTGCATCCATATATAAAAATTAATTATTCAAAAGAAAGTTTAGTAAACTGTTACAACAATGTACCATCTTAATGTTACAGAAAGGGATATATGCAGAAGACCACAAAAGCCGTATGTCCAATTCCCACATCTCAAAGCATAGGATGAATATAGGTTGCTTTCATAGTGTTGATGTTCCATTCTTCATTTGCTGAATGCCTTTCTAACTTACTCATCCTGCCTATGTCCCATTATGGTTATTCTAGTCCTAATTATCACGACCTTTCTGCTCCAGACACACACTCTCCTCTGCACCAAATCTGCATTTCTCAATTTCCCAAATCTAAATTCTTCAAATAAATCTGATTGTACCAGTTCCTTATTTTGATCATGACAACAACTCAACTAGCCACCCTGGAAATTGGCCAGCCTGAAGACTACCCATCCTTTGGACAGATATCTCCCCTTGGTCCTACAGTTGAAATCAAAGATACAGACGAATACAGATGCAGGTTTATTTCAAAGGGGCTTTGCATGAGCAGGAATGGTAAAAATATCTAGTATCTACTATAGATATAATATCCCAGGAGAAATCTAACAAGCTGAATATAAGGACACAACATTTCAATCAGGGAAACCTAAATTTTTTTTTTACTTTCCTTTGTAATCAAGTCTCACAGAAAGAGATATTATGCTTGCAGTCAGGCTAAACCCCAAGACTTTTTTCATACAAACTGCTTCCCAACTAGGTCACTCCTATCTTATACTTATCCAATCAATTCTTTAAAATCTAAGTTACAATTTCGCCTTTTTAAACTGACTCACACTTAATAGATACATAAACATTTGCTCAGTGAATGAAAAAGTTAGCAAACCTTTGAACCTTTGCTAGCTTGGGCCCTGAATTCCATTCTCTGTGTTTAATATAACATTTACCTTGTTAATTAGCCCTCCATGGTAGCTGACATCATAGCATGCAATAAAAGTGATCCTGAAAGCAAGAAATTTGGACTAGAGAAAAAGTAAGGAAACAAAGCCAGAGATGTGTCGTAAGCTATCCATGTATAAGCAATTATTAGTGCAATGACAATAAATGACTTTCCCCAAAGTGGACACAGGTTAAGTACAGGAGGCCCCAAACTAAGTAAATATCCATGATAATAATCCATTTTCAATGTTTATTTTTTTAACATCTTCATTGGAGTATAACTGCTTTACAATGTTGTGTTAGTTTCTGCTGTATAACAAAGTGAATCAGCTATATGTATACATATATCCCCATATCTCCTCCCTCTTGCATCTCCCTCCCACCCCTCTAGGTGGTCACAAAGCACTGAGCTGATCTCCCTGTGCTATGCAACTGCTTCCCACTAGCTATCTATTTTACATTTGGTAGTGTATATATGTCAGTGCCACTCTCTCACTTCGTCCCAGCTTACCCTTCCCCCTCCCTGTGTCCTCAAGTCCATTCTCTACGTCTGCGTCTTTATTCCTGTCCTGCCCCTAGGTTCTTCAGAACCATTTTTTTTTTAGATTCCATACATATGTGTTAGCATACGGTATTTGTTTTTCTCTTTCTGACTTACTTCACTCTGTATGACAGACTCCAGGTCCATCTACCTCACTACAAATAACTCAATGTCGTTTCGTTTTATGGCTGAGTAATATTCCATTGTATATATGTACCACATCTTCTTTATCCATTCATCTGTCAATGGACACTTAGGTTGCTTCCATGTCCTGGTTATTGTAAATAGTGCTGCAGTGCACATTGTGGTACACGTCTCTTTCTGAATTATGGTTTTCTCAGGGTATATGTCCAGTAGTGGTATTGCCGGGCATTTTCAATGTTTAGAATGAAGAAAGAATAGGGGCCTATGCTGAGGAAGGTTCCAGATCAGCCAATGAAATAGAAATCTTGGAAATAGATAACAGGAGAAATATAAAGGAAAAAATTAATAAAAGTATACAAGAATTACAACAATGAATCTTATGACTGTCCAGGAAGACAACACAGAAAGCAAAATATTAGTTCCAACAGAATGAAAGCATTAAAAGCCAGGGCTTTCATTGGGATCTAATAGGGAAAAAAAAACAGCAATGCTATAGGCAGTATATTTACAGTTATGACAGTAAGAAGAAAAAATTACTTTGCTTGTTGTCAATGAAGACAATACATTAAAATTGAAATTTTCCAGTCTTTCTCATCAACACACTAAGGTATAAATTATTTATAACATGAAGATTTACCTCCGTTGCCTCACTCTGCCCTCATACTTATATTCCAATATGCAAACTATTATGTGTTATCAACATAATTTAAGGAAAATCTTTATCTTATAAGAATGATTAATGTGGCTCTTTTTTTTTTTTTTTTTAATGTGGCTCTTTGAGTGGATTCATACCTACTTTTGTCATTGGCTTTAACCAGAGAAAATGACCTCGAAATCAAAGTACTTTTCAGTTTGTTTTAAACCAACAACCTATTTTAAGCATTGCTTGATGCAGAAATCATACTAACAAGATGCTAAAAGTGATAGCTGGCACTATAAGACTGCAATGAAAAGACTTTTTTATGCACTAGAACATTCTTTTTTTTTTTTTTGGGTGAGGGGCGCACTGCTTGGCTTGTGGGATCTTAGTTCCCCAACCACTGAACCTCTTGAACCCGGGCCCTCAACAGTGAGAGCTTGGAGTCCTAACCACTGGACCACCAGGTAATTCCATGCACTAGAACATTCTTAATTGTTCACAAATATAAATGCAAGCTTTCTTAAAAAATAAAGCCCTCTGTTTAAGAACTTCCATTTGCTTGCCAGAGGATTTCTTATATGCATAATTAAGTAGCTGGTTTCAATTTGTTAATCAAATAAAGTACAAATTATTTTGGAAGATTAAGAAGTGTTTACTCTTCATTTTAGAAAGGTCTAGATTAACTATTTTTAAAATTACAAATCACTAGAAAAGAGAATAGTAAGAACTTCACCACCAGTATACATAATTTTAAAGCTTAAAATTGTATTGTAATTATAGGCAAAGTTCAGTCCAGATATTAGAAGCATAAATATATACAGTCAAGTATTTAATAAATATTTGTTGAGTAAAGGAATAAATTTCATTCTTCATAATGCCTGTCAAATTTGCCATCTGCTCTCCACCTCTGTAGCTACACCCTCAGTCTGGGTCTTTATTGCCTCTGCAGGCTCAGTTCACACAGCCTTCCTGCTTCTGTTTCTTCTCCAGGACACCATATGCATTACTGCCTAACTAATCTTCCTGAAACACTGATTTTCTCCTGAAACATACTATGACACTTTTCCACATCATACCTATCAGATCTTCTACCTCAAGCTCCCCTTATAATACAGCCATAATTTACCTATCTAAATTTTACTTACTGCTATTCTCCAAAATGCATCATGCCACTCCAACCTCCAAGTCTGTATGCTTTTCTTCTCTACTATATCTTCCTTTTACTCCTGTTTTTTACAACCTACCCAGGAAAAACTCAAAGCCTAGGCTGATGAAGTATATGGGTAGCAAGGAAATCTGTCAGGAGAGAACTATGGCACTGCATCTATAAGCCACAACAGCATCGCCTGATTGATTGATTTAAAGATTGATTGATTGACCTTGACTTAGAAAATATTACTAGAATTTTACAAGAATTCTAAAGAGTTGACTAAGTTAAGTTATGCATTTCTTTAAAAACAGAAGTATCAGAAATTGAGTTATTTCAAATTTAATATTGGGTATAAATCTACAAGAGCAATTATTGTCTGAAATAAGATTTTCCAAAATGTTTGTAGCATCTTCTATAAAATATAATTACAGTATATACTGAATGATTCAAGTATTACTTCAGTAAATCAAAGTCCATGAAACCATGATAACTAAGACACAAATTGTAAAGTTTATGTTGACAGATTATAAAAGTTTCAAACTACAAAAATTACCTCAATACCATTCATTGACATGATTATTATATAAGTAATAAGTAAGTAGTATAGTGATCAGTACTGCTTTTTACATATTCACTAGACCAGGACCTCAAGTTGATACAAATTAGTTACACATCCCCTGTCTAGTTCATACAATTTACTCAGACTGTAGGGCAGGCAGGGTCAGAGTCGGAACAAAAAAGAACAAGACTAGGCAAAAACAGACATAGGATAAGAATCGATCATGTGTATAACTCACTTAATATTTTTATACATGCAAAAAATCAATATTACTATATATTCAAATTGCAACGTTAATAATTCAACAAGCCCTTGAGTGCCTACTGAGTATAATACAAAGTGTTTCTATTACTTTGAAAAGTAAAATATGATCTGTGTCCACAGGAGGCTGTAATCCAGATGACAAAGGAAGGGAGAAGCATAGCTGAGGGGGAAAATGAATCAAGACGGCACCCTATATTTTCTACAGGAATAATTACAAGTACTAGAATCATGATAAAAGTAGGCAAAATACACAAAATCAACAATGTAGAGTGTAAAACACGGTTCTGCTTATTACAAAACTATAAAAAATTACAAAATTTCCTTTAAGAAAACAAACCAAAAAAGTATAAACACTTTCATAGAACATTAATCTCCCATCTCCACTAATATTTTTCTTTACTGGAGTTTTCTTTCATTGCTACACTTAAATCTTTTCCACATAATTAAAAGAAATGCTCATCCATCTCACTGTTGCTATCTCACTCTTCAAAGGAAAGCACTGTTGTACTATTTTGTATTATTTCAAATTTTTTTCTATGCATATACCATCAATATATAATCAGCAGTTCTCAAAACTCCTTACTCTTAAAAATTATTGAGAACCCCAAAGAGGTCTTGTTTATGGTGGATATATTTACTGACATTTCAATCATATTTGAAATTTTTAATGATAAAATTTTAAATTTTATTACAATAATAAACCTATTATATATCAACATATTTTTATTTTTAATAATCCCTAAACAAAAAAATTATTGAGAAGAGTGGTTCTGTTTCACATTTTTGCAAATTTCTTTAATGTCTTGGCTTAACAGAACATAACTGAATCTTTATAACTGCTTCTGCATTCCAACTGATATGATGGTCAATTTGTGTTTTGATTTCCCCTCTCCCCCCTAAAATGCAATCACTCTACACAGAGACGTGATCTTTTTCCATCCACTATATCCTGGACATTTTTCTTCATGTGAGGTAGACTATTACTATTATATTTATGGCCTTCAACAAACAACCCTTCCTACCATTTACACCTTTGTGTAGTCCTCTCCCACACTGATGCTGGGCTTGGCAATGTGACCTGTTTTGACCAGTGGCCTTTACCAAACATGATGCCAGCAGAGGCTTAATAGAAGTTTGCATCTCAGGTATGTCCTCTTGAAATACCCTTTTAGAAGGTAGCCACCATGCTGTAAAAGCTCAGGGATAGACATGTGAATGAGAAGCCATGTGAAGAAAGGCTTTGGAGGATGAGAGGCCATCTTGGGGATTTCAGACACAGTCAAGCTCCCACATGAATGCAGCTGCACAGTGATTTCAGCTAGACTGCTTTTAGCCATGCAAAGGCAAAACTGCCAGCTGAACCCAGTCAACCCATAAAATCATGAGAAAAATACATCTTTGTTATTTTTAAGCCACTTGGTTTTGGGGTAATTTGTTACACAGTAACAGATAACTAAAACACCGTAGGACACATTCAGAGAAATCAGGTTTTTGTGGGGAAAAAAAAACCTGACTATTACAATTTTAGCTAAATCTATTAAGTTACAGGTATTTCCCTTTTTTGAAATTTTTCCAGCCCTTTAAAACGTTTTTTTCCAATTTTTCTATTTGAACAATGCTGTGACAAATTTCCTTGTATTTCTGCAAGTACTTCTATAGGACAGACTCAAGAAAGAGCATTGCTGGGTCTAAGGTTACTTGTGCATTTTGTTATCTAATAGGGTTTAATTTATACTGCTATTATAAATGAGCTCTTTTTATTACACTTTATGTTTTTTCTTTTTAATTGTAACTGCTTATTTCAAGTATTTAGGAAAGCCATTGTTTTCCTATGCATTTGGTTTATTTCATTTCTAATAATCCTACTGAAATATTTATCCAAAGTTCCAATAGTTCTTCAGTCTATTATCTGAAATGCTCTAGACAATCATATTAATTATAAATAACTGTCTCACATGACAGTTAATTTTTTTATTCTACCTCAACGTTAATCCCCAATTTAATTTTACCTATACGAATTTTGCCATTCAGTAGGCAAATCATATTTTACATTTCAAACATTTCAAACGTGCAAGTATTAAAGTTTGCTGCTATGGATACGATATGAAGAGATGTTGGCAATGCAGGTGAAATGAAAAAAGTTTCATAAAATGTTATTTTATGAAAAGATTCCCGAATGTTTCAAAAATAAATAATCCAATCAGAAAAATATTAACCTTTATAGCTAACAAAACCATTTGCTTGTTTAGTTCGTAATTAAATGAAAACTATCACTACCACAGACAACCTACACCAATTCCTTCTCAGCCCTCACATACTCACAAACAGGCACAAACATTTTAGTCATGCTAACACCTATACGAAGGACAGTCTTGTGACAGCTTGGTATCATGCATTTAATCTCAAAAGGTAAAGCTGAACGGAAATTAAATGAAGACCATATAGTTGAGTCTAAAAAATGAACTGGACAAACAAGAATGGGGGAAACATGACTATATACAGAAATTTAGTGCTTAAAAAAACAGTAAGAGGATTTTTAAAACACCAGGCTACATTAATAGGAAATATTTAGGACAAGGAATTTGAATGAGTGGCACAACAGAAGACAATATTCTAAGGATGCTGAAGAACAGCACAGGGAAAAATTAGAACAGCAGCTGGGGCCAGAGTTCTGTTTCCACCAACTACTCCAAGGTGACCAGGCAAACATGGAAACCAAGGCTCAGAAAGTTTATTTGACTGTTAAGTGACATTGAAATGCAAAAATTAATAGCTGCCCTACCTACCACACATAACAGAAAAATAAAGAAAATAAAGCATGTGAAAACACTCAATTACAGAATGATAAATGAATAAATGAATATAAGGTATCATTACTAGTACTGGTTTAGGGAAATGCTATTTGACAAATGATCTCTATTTTTTTTAGAGGGGTGTGTTTTTTTTTTTTAATTGAAGTACAGTTAATTTACAAGGTTGTGTTAGTTTCTGGTGTACAGCAAAGTGATTCAGTTATATATATATTCAGTTTTATATATATATTCAGTTATATATATATATATTTATATATATAAATGCTTTTTCATATTCTTTTCCATTACAGTTTATCACAGGATATTGACTACAGTTCCATGTGCTATACAGTAGGATCTTGACCTTGTTGTTTATCTATTTTATATATAGTAGTTTGTACCTGCTAATCCCAAACTCCTAATTCATCCCTCCCCTACCCCCTTTCCCATTTGGTAACCATAAGTTTGTTTCCTATGTCTGTGAGTCTGTTTCTGTTTTGTAAATAAGTTCATTTGTATCATTTGGTTCCACATATAAGCGATATCATAATGGTATCTGTCTTTCTCTTTCTGACTTACTTCACTTAGTATGATAATCTCTAGGTCCATCCATGTTTCTGCAAATGGCATTATTTCATTCTTTTTTATGGCTGAGTAGTATTCCATTGTATGTATGTACCACATCTTCTTTATCTATTCCTCTGTCGATGGACATTTAGCTTGCTTCCATGTCTTGGCTATTGTAAATATAGTGCTGCTATGAACAATGGGGTGCATGTATCTTTTTGAATTAGAGTTTTCTCCGAATACATGAGCAGGAGTGGGATTGCTGGATCATATGGCAATTCTTAGTTTTTTGAGGAACCTCCATACTATTTTCCATAGTGACTACACCCATTTACATTCCCACCAACAGTGTAGGAAGGTTTCGTTTTCCCCACACCCTCTCCAGCATTTACTACTTGCAGACTTTTTAACGATGGCCATTCTGACTGGTGTGATGTGATACCTCATTGTAGTTTTGATTTGCATTTCTCTAATAATTAGCGAAGCTGAACATCTTTTCATGTGCTTATTGGCCATCTGTATGTCTTCTTTGGAGAAATGTCTACTTAGGTCTTCTGCCCATTTTTTGATTGGACTTGTTTTTTTATTGTTGAGTTGTATGAACTGTCTGTATATTTTGGAAATTAAGCCCTTGTCAGTCGCATCATTTGCAAATATTTTCTCCCAGTCCGTAGGTTGTCTTTTCATTTTGTTTATGGTTTCCTTTGCTGTGCAAAAGCTTGTAAGTTTGATTAGGTCCCATTTGTTTGTTTTTGCTTTTATTTCTATTGCCTTGGAGACTGACCTAAGAAAACACTGCTACAATTTATGTCAGAGAATATTTTGCCTATGTTCTCTTCTAGGAGTTTTATGGTGCTGTGTCTTATATTTAAGTCTCTAAGCCATTTTGAGTTTATTGTGTATGGTGTGACGGTGTGTTCTAACTTTATTGATTGACATGTGGCTATCCAGCTTTCCCAAAACCACTTGCTGAAAAGACTGTCTTTTCTCCATCCTTTATCCTTGCCTACTTTGTTGAAGATTAATTGACCACAGGTGTGTGGGTTTATTTCCAGGCTCTCTATTCTATTTCATTAATCCATATGTCTGTTTTTGTGCCAATACCACGCTGTTTTGATTACTATAGATTTGTAGTATTGTCTGAAATCTGGAAGGGTTATGCCTTCATCTTTGTTTTCTTTCCTCAGGATTGCTTTGCCATTTTATGGTTCTATATCAATTTTAGGATATTTGTTCTAGTTTTGTGAAAAATGTCATGGTTAATTTGATAGAGATCATATTAAATCTGTAGTTTTCTTTGTATAGTATGGCCATTTTAACAATATTAATTCTTCCAATCCAAGAGCATGGGATAGCTTTTCATTTCTTTGAATCATCTTCAATTTCCCTTATCAATGTTTTATAGTTCTCATCATATAAATCTTTCACCTCCTTGGTCAGGTTTATTCCTAAGTTTTTGGGGGGTTTTTTGTGCAATTTTAAAATGAATTTTTTTTAAACTTTCCCTTTCTGATATTTCATTGTTAGTGTAAAGAAATGCAACAGATTTCTGTATGTTAAAAATGATCTCTATTTGAGGATAGATTTTATTATTTTTTATTTAAGTTAGGCTACAAACATCAGAATGTGACAAAGTAATCTAAATTAAGTATGTTTAAAAAAAAAGAAACCCAAACCTCAACTTCTTAACCATATACAGAATTTGAACTTGTCAAGGAATTATTTTTAACCAGATTTCTCAAAGCTTCTGTAGTTTTGTTAGTGACTATTTCTATAATGAATTTGATATCAGGGACTTGATCAGGAACATAGCTCCTATTCCTATAACTTATTTGCAAGGCTGGTTGTATGACAGTTGGTACTAAGGCTGAAAAAAAGTCAAATCTAACAGGCAAGTTATTTCAATGACAAATCTTTCATATAACCAGCTGTTTACAGTCATTTTCCTCATTTATTTTGTTACTTTTAAAAGGCACATATACAGGCTAAATACAAGATCACTCTCCTAGGTAGTTACAGAAATTCTACTAGAATCCCAAACTCCTGGCTCCTTCCAACTATACATCATATTGTTATTGTAGAGTACAAATAACTGGGGAAAATAAAAAGATCACTATCCTTATTAATTCATTAAACCAGGTAAACACAGTATAAATAGTTTAGGCAGTGCTTCCTAAACTATTGTTAGAACTGTTCTACGACTTCCCTGGTGGTGCAGTGGTTAAGAATCCACCTGCCAATGCAGGGGACACAGGTTCGATCCCTGGTCCAGGAAGATCCCACATGCAGTGGAGCCACTAAGCCAGTGCACCACAACTACGGAAGCCCATGCACCACAACTACTGAAGCCCGTGCACCTAGAGCCCATGCTCTGCAACAAAAGGCACCACAATGAGAAGCCCACGCACCTCAATGATGAGTAGCCCCCGCTCGCCGCAACTAGAGAAAGCTGCGCGCAGCAACGAAGACCCAACACAGCCAAAAAAAAAAAAAAACCAAACAAAAACAAACCGTTCTAAAAGATATTAACAGTTGCACCAAAGAAGAAAAGGCTTTCCCTATTAAAATTTAACTATTCAAGAAAGTTAGAGTTTTCTTTCTTTTTAATCAAAGGACTCGTCAGAGCCTTTTTTTTTTTTTTTTTTTTTTTTTTTTGCGACACACAGATGTCTCACCGTTGTGGCCTCTCCCGTTGAGGAGCACAGGCTCCAGACGCGCAGGCTCAGCGGCCATGGCTCACGGGCCCAGCCGCTCTGCGGCATTTGGGATCTTCCCGGACCAGGGCACGAACCCGTGTCGTCAGAGCCTTTTAATATGCTATATCTGTGTTAATGAGTCTCCAAGAAAGCTATTTAGAATGAAATATTTTCCCAAGTGTATTTGCCCATTAGATCCTTTATGGTCCAGACACAACTGGCATCACTGGGAATACAGTCTAGAAAACAGTGTGAGTCAAATGTGTCAACAATAGACGTCCAGGGATGATATTGTTATAACGATTAACATTTCTCAAGCACTTATGTGTCTGGCACTTTGTTAAGTGCTTTATGGGAATTTTCATTTAATCCTCACAGACTTCCTAAGTGGTAAATTAATATAATCTCCATTTCACAAAAAAAAGGAAGCTGAAGCTTAAAGAAATAACTTGTCCAATGTCACACACTAGCAAGTAAGTGAGTTAGATTTAGAATCCAAGCAGCCCCACTCTAGAGTCCCCATTCTCAATCACTCTTCATGCTATCAACAATCCCTACCCCCAGCACACAACAGTTCAAAGTTTATAGCATACTGTTTCATGAATAATTTACTTTTACTCTTTCCTTCTTAATATTTTCATTCTAAACAGAAAACTAGAATACTTTCATCTCAAAATAAATTGGTAGGGGAAAATAAATTACATGGGTGATTCTGTTTGGCAGCCAGGTTGAGAACTACAGGGCCATAGTAAAACATGGTAGGGTAACAGAGCAAAAGTCTTCAATTTACAATGAGACCCAGCTCTGCCACTTGTTAGCAAGCGACTTTGAGAAAATTCTTGGTTTCAGTATTTTTCTCAACAACTGGAATGAAGGAAAAGAAAGGGGATGAGAAAGTGTATCACTGGTATTTACCACAGTAACTACAGGCTGTTAACAAGGGTGCTCTAGACTGTGTGGATGTGACTGAAGCTTAAATGCCAAAATTAGGTTAAAATTCTTACTTGCCCATAAATTGGAGGGTTTTGTTGTTTGTTTTGTTTTGCTTTATGGCAAACAATTTTTTTTTTAACTCTAGGACTGAGAGCTTTATTCAGTTTGCTAGTTAATTTAGTTTACCCTATTCTCAGTACTCTGGTAAACTACTTCCAAATGATGATAGAGCAAGTGTTCTTGTTTTGTACACGTCCAAAATCTTCTCTTTCAACTAAGTGTCTCAAAACACTATAAAAGACACAATGCTCTGCCCTGTTGATTATAACACAGGCAAAGTAATGTCGCTGAGATTATGCGCAAGCAGTTAGTTCAAATTAACGTCACAATAACTATTTTATTCAGTCTTCCTCTTCCATCTCCACACTTTGGAAAAGCAACCAGGTTTCGAGGCAGCTCTTGAACACTTAAACACAAATAACTCATAAACACTTCCTCCGTGCCAAGCCAAACAAATTCAGTTGAACTAGAGAATGAGCTACCTGCTTGCCATTGACTGTATGGGTAGGAAGGTGAAAGGAGACAAACAGTTATTGTTTATTTTTATTTATTTATTTATTTATTTGAGATGTATAGTTATTACTTTCTCCCTTAAGCCACACAAATGTCTCTTTCCCACGTCTTGCCTGGGGGAAGAGTAAAAAGTTCTAAGGTTTTGACATAGAGTGTAGCAAATTGTTCCTTGGAGATAGGCAAATTAAGGGTATCAAATTTTGCTACAGCCAAGCATACAAGTCAGCTGTATTAGTTTATTAGGGTTGCTGTAACAGAGTACCACAGAATGGGTGGCTTAAACAATAGACATTATTTTCTCACAGTTCCAGAGGTTAGAAGTCTAATAATCAAGGTGTCAGCAGGGTTGATTCCTGCTGAGAGCCGTTAAGGAAAGGTTCTGTTCCAGGCCTTTCTCCTTGGTTTGCAGCCATCTTCTCCTTGTGCCTTCACATTATCTTCCATCTGTAAAGTCATATCCAAATTTCCTCTTCTTGAAAGGACACAAGTCACGCTGGATTAGAAGCTACCCTAATTACTTCATTTTAACTTAATTTGTACCTCTATAAAGACCCTATCTCCAAATATGGTTACATTCTGAGGTACTGGGGATTAGGAACGGGGTGGGGGAACAGACACAACTCAGTCCATGAACGCCATCAAAGCTGCATGCAATTAACTAGGATTGCAGCGATTAACCTCTCTTCTCTTGTACTAGAGGTGCTTAAATATCATCCATTTATTTATGAACTATTAAATGTCTTCTATGTCCTAGGTGATAGATTTACAAAAATGAGTATGACATAGTCGCTGACTTGAGGGATTCACAGTCTATTAGGGGAAACAAGTAAACCTAAAACACAGCAGAAGTGAGTGTCCTTTAATCCCTTTTGAAACAAATCAAGGCAAATCAGGGTATAAGCAAATAAAAACAAATGCTATGAGGAAAATGAGGAGGAATGTTGAAGAAAGTCCAATGTAAATATTATCTTGCAAACATTTTGCTATCATTCACCTCTCTTTCCTCTCTCTTTCCCCAAAATGATAGCATATAGAAATACACTTTTTAAAGCACAGCTCTATTTTAATTCCTTTAAAGTTTTTTGCATTCTTAAGCAGCAGTTTTCCCTTCTCTAATGTTGGAGACAAAAGAAGAGAGAAATGTTAGGAGAACCAAATTCCAAGTGACTCATCGGTTGGGTTGATGTCTTAGGGTGAGTCACTGCCCTTTCAAAACTTGGAATGAGATGCTCAACCATTAATGACATCTGCCAACAGAAGTTCAGATGTTCAATTAGAAAATGTGCAGACAAAGGGAGGGTACAATGAAAAAATGCAAGTAAACAGTTAATGGTGGTAATGTAATAGAGCCAAAATAATACAGTCATAATAATAAAAGTAACAAATCTTAACTACACTACAAAATTCTACTTGGTTTGTCTCAATCAGAAACTCAGTGGATCTTATTAACACAGTTGTTTTTCTTGGTTTAAAAAATTATAGTAACCAAAGATGAAATAAATAGTTCCATATGATCATGATTTTTTTGTTTTGTTTTGTTTTTTTATTTATTTATTTTTGGCTGCACTGGGTCTTTGTTGCTGCGCGTGGGCTTGCGGAGAGCAGGGGCTACTCCCTGTTGCGGTGCGCAGGTTTCTCATTATGGTGGCTTCTCTTCCTGTGCAGCAAGGACTCTAGGCGTGCGGGCTTCAGTAATTGCAGCATATGGGCTCAGTAGTTGTAGCTCACGGGCTGTAGAGAGCAGGTTCAGTAGCTGTGGCGCACGGCCTTAGTTGCTCCGCGGCATGTGGGATCTTCCTGGACCGGGGCACGAACCCGTGTCCCCTGCATCGGCAGGCAGACTCTCAACCACTGCGCCACCAGGGAAGCCCTGGCAGGCAGATTCTTAACCACTGCGCCACCAGGGAGGTCCCAGTATGATCATGTTGATTCATACTAACTGGGGTCACAGTCAATTTGTTTTAGCAGAGGCTGAATTATAAAATTATTTTTTAAATAAAGTTTTGTTTTGTTTTTTTTTGGCTGCATTGGGTCTCTGTTGCTGCGCCTGGGCTTTCTCTAGTTGTGGCAAACAGGGGCTACTCTTCATTGCGGTGCTTGGGCTTCTCATTGTGGTGGCTTCTCTTGCTGTGGAGCACAGGCTCTAGGCGCGCAGGCTTCAGTAGTTGTGGCTTACAGGCTCTAGAGCTCAGGCTCAGTAGTTGTGGTGCATGGGCTTAGTTGCTCCACAGCATGTGGGATCTTCCCGGACCAGGGATCGAACCTGTGTCCCCTGCATTGGCAGGTGGATTCTTAACCACTGTGCCACCAGAGAAATCCTCTAAATAAAGTTTTTAATAATATTAAGTCTTATACTAGTATAGCAAAATGTAACTTAGATGTTGCTTTGCAGCTGAATGTGAAACTAAAATTAGTACAGCAAAAATTTCTATGTTGGTTCCTCTCAAAGTACTTGAAAGTGCTGTGAGGATGTTTAATCCCTAAAGTAGTTTAAGTATTTCTTTTCAGTTATGCATTCCTTCCAAAGAAAGGGTTTATAACAGAAAATTAAACATCTGTTTGGACTCTGTCACCAATAACCTATTCCTGACTGATGGAATCCAAATTCAATAAATCACATTATACTACAATAAACTCTGAAGCTTTATAATCTGGTGTCATGAAAAATATCTGCCCTGATTATCATCTTGTGACAAGCTCAGTATGATTTCCATGAAGAAGCTAAACTTTCTGAGGTGCTACTGAAAATTGTATACCATACTTGTAGCTCTCACAGTGAAAAGAACAATTCATACACTGCCTTTTTTTTTTTCTTTCTCCCTTTGGCTGCGCCGCGCAACTTGTGGGATCTTCGTTCCCCGACCAGAGACTGAACCTGCACCCTCGGCAGTGACAGAGTTGAGTCTTAACCTCTGGAATGCCAGGGAATTCCCATATCCTGACTTTTCTTGACATCATCTTTCTTGGATTGTACTTCCTTTCCCCTCAACCAATCATTATCATGGATAAAAAGAACATTTCATCTCTAGATAAAATTTTTTAAATTTAAGTATTATACATATGGTAGAGGAGCTTATTGAAAGGAATCTTTTTATAAAACATTTTAAATAGAAAATATAGTTAACACAAATCACAGCAAACATAACTAAAATTTCTCTTCCACTCCTTTCTATAAGGAGAGGAATCATACCTTATATTCCTTTTACAACCACTCCTTCCCCAAGTGTTTTTTTTAAATTAATTTTATAGGAATATAGTTGCTTTACAATGTTCCCAAGTGTTTTAACACAGCTCAATAAACAGAAGAAGAAGCATGGCATAATGAAGAGTCAAAAAAAACCATGCCCACTTTCCAGCAAATTACTTAAACTTTCTGTTTCGTCCACTGTGAAAAGTAGGTGATAACATCTGTATTACAGGAATGTTCTAGGGATTAAAAATAATACAACTAAAGCACTGCCACACCACAGATGCTCAATGATAGTTCAAATTATCACTAACAAAATATTTTCAATTGGACAATTTGCACTTCATTCAGTTGGACAAAATGCTTTTCAGGATCTGTGGGGAGGGGGTGGGGGAGGGATAGAACAGGGAGAGAAGCTTCATTAGCTTCTAATGCCCTCCAGTTACTTTCATCCTTATTTATTCTTCACTGATTAGCTTTCTGATTTAGTAGCCTTATCTACTGCCACTGCCTCCAATTATTTCACCACCAATTTATTCCTTAACCCCCTTTACAGTATACATTTGGTTCTCATCATATACTCTCCATGACCTCAAAAATGACAATTCTATTGGTTCTCGTTCAATACTCATTCCTTCTCTTTAACCTTGCCACAAGAATCTTCCTTTCTGAAACTCTACTGAGAAGACTTCACTGACTTCAATATTCTGCTTCTATCACCCATGTAACCCATTCTTCTGATTTTCCATACTTCTCTAACAGTCTATTCGATTTGCACATTTCTACCTTTCATACTTAGTTGATGCATCTCCCCCCACCCATTTCTAAAATACTTCCACCTTCCTCTACATTCCTTTATCCAGACCCACTCAAAGTTTCATAATTTCCCAAAACAGTCTCTCCCTCTTCTCAACTACTAAAGTGTGCACTGCTTTGAGGACTATGTGGTCACTCCGTCCACCACAATAATATCTATGGATTAACAAATCAACAGGAACTTTGACATTTAGATCCAAAGAGCATGTTATGTGCCAGGTCAGACTGGCAGCTTCTTCTGCCCCCCATCAGTGGAGGTGGGGAGTACAGTCTGTGTATGTTGATTAGAACCAATACCCTAATTGAATTAATTAAATGTTACTTACATCTAAAGGGGGAAAAAAAAAAACAGAGGAGCTCAAAAAGATAGAAACAGAGTTTACAATTGCTTGCCCAACTTAAGCACTTTTAAGGCTTACATTATTCTCTTTAATTTCCAAGCCTGTAAGTTCCTCTACAGAAGAGGAATGTATATCTTCCAGTACCTGAAACCTCAAATAATTTTCATTGCACAGTTTAAGAGCTCACATATAATGTTTTCACTAGGTCTAGTGCAAATAACTGAACGAATGCTTATGCATTTATATGAGAAAGCAACTAATGTTCATCCTCTAATCAAAAGACTCTTTGTTCCAGAAAGCACACACCAAACAAATATCATTTAACATTTACTACTAAAAGGCTACCCTGATGCAAGCTTCAACAGTGACAAATGTTTAAACTAGAATGGAAAAGTACTATTTCCAAAGTTCCTTGATGTGTTGCGCTTAACATTCCTTACAAGGTAAAACAGGATTCAGGAATGCAAGTTGATCTTGAACACCTGACAAATTAAAACAAGAATTATATAAAGTGCATTAAATAAAGATCATCCTATTCCCATTCCAGTATCTTCTGTCATAACCATACTGGGCTGTATTTGTTAAAACAGCTGAAGATACGATTGCAAAACAGAACAAACCAGTAATAATTAAGATAGGGTTACCAAAAACTGAAATTAATTGGACAAAGAGGAAAACACTTAATAAGACACTCAAATAAAATAATTAAGTTTACTTCTCAGTAAGAGAGAATAAGGAAAGAGTCCTGATTAGGAAAAAATTAGGGTACTGATTAAAAATCATGAATCATGGCATCAGATAGGAATTGAGTTTAAACTCTCTCTACCACTAACTAGCTGTTGCTCTTGAACAAGTATCTTAATCTCTCTGAGTCTCAGTTTCTTTATCTGTAGAATAAGGATAATAATACTTAACTTGCAAAGCTGTGCACAGTTAAATGAAATTAATTATGCAAAGTACTTAGAAAGTAGCAGGTATTAAAATCTCAACAAGTTGTATTTAATCCAAAAAGACCTAGACATTTTTATAGCTAAACTATTTCAGACCATCAAAGAAGAGATTGCCAGAGCTTATAAAAAGATGGAACACTTTTCTCTCTCTATCTCTCTCTCTCTCTATTTTACAAAGCTAGCATATTCAGAAACCAAAACCTCAAAAAGGTAATACAAAAAGAACACTAGAGATCTTACAGAGCAACCAAATGTAGCTTTAAAGAGGTATGCTATTATCAAGTTGCCTTTATTCCAAAGAGACAAAATTGGTGAAATCCACTAGGAAATCTTCTAATATAATTCATCAACCAATAGGTAAAAGAAGAAAAACCATATAATTATCTCAATGTACATTATGAGAGTATGTGATCAAATTTAATATATTTTTCCAATTTAACCTCAACTCCAAAAAAGGGGAATAGAAGACTATTTCCTTAACATACTAAAAAAAATTGTCAAAAAGAATACACAACTGTGAAACCGTAAAGGCAGTCATTCAAATGACAAATGAGCCAAAGATGCTCACTATTCACTACTATAATTTAACAGTCTTCTAGACATTCTGATCAGTGTAATTTTTTTAAAAAGAAAGGGTTAAATATTGGCAAGAAAGCAAAATTATCATCATTTACAAAGTCTATAACTGCCTTATTACAAAATCCAATAAAAAACTATTAGAATTAAGAATTTTGTAAAATAACCAGTTAGAAAACAGTATACACAAGTCACCAACTTTTCTATGTTCCACGAGAAAGATGCAATCCTCTTTAAAATACACTGAAAAACTACTCCACTCACAATAGCAACAACAAGCTTTAAAATACCAAAAATCAACTTTAAAAATAGGCAGAACCACATGAAAACTACAAAGCACTGAGTCATAAAAGATGACTTGAAGAAATGATGAAAATATTGTAAAGATATCACAGCTATCTCTAAAAAATTAGTTTAGAAATTCCAATTGGGTTCTTTCAGGGTCTTAATAAATTGAATTAGAGACAATCTGAAAAAAATATATGAGAAATGCTGAAAATGTTTTGAAAAAGATAATAGGAATTCACACAACCTTATAGTAAGATACATTAAAAAGTTATTAATAATTAGAACTGTTTGGAGTTACTGGAGCAAAAAATATAGCCCAATGAAGCAGAATAGAAAACCTAGAAAAAAATCATGAATTGGTATATTAAAAAGACAGCATTTAAAACCTCTGGGAAAAGATAATTATTCAGTAAATAGTATTAAAATAATTGACTTGCCACTCTACCTCAAAATACATTCCAAATAGATTAAAGATGTAAATGTTTTTAAAAACTCTGAAAGTAATATAAGGAAATAGAGGTAATTACTTATATAATTTGGGAATGCAAGAAGGCTTTCCTAAGCAGGCAGATGCCATAAAAGAAAAATTTGACAGATTTAACTACACTAAATGTTAAAAATCTGTTTAAAAAGAAAAAATTCACACCAAAAACAAAATTAGGATGCAAATGACAAACTGGAGAAATTATTTTCATTGTAATTTGACCAACGTCTAATAGTTTTATACACAAAGAGCTCTCATAACTCAGTTTTTAAAAGTCTCCATATCATATCTTTATATCATAATAAACAAAGTACAGTAATAGATAATTCACAAAAAATACAAACATTTTAAATAACTAATAACCAATGAAACAAAAAAATTTATAGAAGATACAACTCTTCATATCAAAATGGCAGATTTTTAATATGGAGAGGTTGCTGGCATTCTCAAGCACAATTAACAAAAATGAATATTAATTAAAACTTTCTGGAAGGCAGTCTATTAATATCAAAAATAATTAAAATATGATACCTTTTGATTTCAGAATTTGTCTTAAGTAAATAAAGATATGGGCAATGATTAATCCATCGAGAAGCTAACTGCTACATGATTCATTCAAAATTATTGGAAAGAGTTTAAATTTTTAACAATTGAAATGCTGGTTAAATAAATAATGGTAAATCCATATGCTGGAATATTAGCCACGCATTTAAAATGATGTTATGTTGTAAAAAAATAATGTTTTATTGACTCGGGTAAGTATTCATTCAATTATGTAAAAGTAAGCTAGAAACAGAACAGCATGAACAACAACAACAGAAAAAGAGTATTTACAACATGGGGGCATTTTTTGTTAAAAAAAAAAACAGTAAATCCCATTAAAAAGGACCTATAAGGATATTCACCAAAGTATTAATAATGATTATCAATGGGTGAAGGTATTATGTTATCATTTATGCTTTCCTAAATTTTCCAAATTTCCTACAATTATTATGTATTACATTAGTAATTAAGAAAATACAGAATGTTTACAATATTGCTTTGAATATAGTAACAATAGTATCCAAAATCATGTTAACATTGATAGTCCCACTCTTTTAGGCTGCACCAAAACTAGGGATGCCTACCCTCTCTAGGTCTGATCATACTTTTATACTTTAATCACAATGAAAGAAATTTTCAGAACTCTAGGAAACAATCAGACAAAATTTTTCACCCCACCTTTATTTATGCTCAAGTGCAATGTCAAATAATATTTAGATATTAACCATTTGCTTTCAGCCCCCTGCCAAAGGTAAGAAACAAGAGTGAAGAACAAACCCTGGACCTCAGAACCAGTGGGGCTCAGCTTTTGCCTACATCCAAAACCTGAGCCAGAAATTTAAAAAAAAAGAAAAAGAAAAAGTGGAATGGGGGAGTGGGGTAGGATGGGGGGATAGAATTACCTTTCTCAGGATACAAAGTGTGGGCCTTTTTTTTTTTTTTTTAATATTTATTTATTTGGTTGCACCAGGTCTTAGTTGTGGCAGATGGGCTCCTTAGCTGAGGCTCACCAGCTCCTTAGTTGCAGCACGTGGGCTCCTTAGTTGTGGCATGAGAACTCTGAGTTGCGGCATGCATGTGGGATCTAGTTCCTTGACCAGGGATCAAACCCGGGCCCCCTGCATTGCGAGTGTGGAGTCTTATCCACTGTGCCACCAGGGAAGTCCCAAAGTGTGGGCCTTTGACAACTTCTAATCACAACTCTTCTCTGTCTCATTTGGGACGCAGAAGAAGGATTTTCTTCTCCAATGTATTTAAAAGGCATATGTCCAAAGGGCAAGCAAGCAAGATTTCTTCTGAACAAAAATACTTTAAACAGGAGATTTGTAAATGTTAAATGTTCTCTTTCCACAGTGCAGTTATGCAGCCTAACTCTGAGAGGGCCAAAAAGATTCTAGTAGTACTTGGCTCTTAACAATAAGCAATAGTCAAACTGTTAATTCCATCTGCTCCCCTCCAAAAAAATGACAAAGCATTACATGGTGGTGCCAGGGGTCTCAGGCTGCATTTAAGGGGTTTTTCTGAGGGGCATTCATTTTCATAATATTAAGATGCTAATTGTTTTTGAGTACTTCAGAGAACTAATCTTGATATTACGTGATGACAACTTTGATGCTGATAACAACAACAACAAAAAATACTATCTTTAATATCATATTCTTTGTTAGAGATGTTGCTTCCAGAATTGTCTTCCTTTCTTACCAGTCAAAGCTCTAAATTCCATCAACTTCTACCTCCTCAGGGACTTAGTTCCAATAGATATCTTTCCTAATCTCTTCTCACTTTCCTTACGCATATAAAAAATCAAGCATAATATCTCTTCAACCCATATCCCTCCGCAGCAGTTTCAACTATGGCTATAGAATTACCTAGGGAGCTTTAAAATATCTATGCAACTAATCTATAGTAACAAAAAGTGTATCAGTGGTTTCAGGGGATGAGAGAGAGAGATTACAAAGGGGCACTAGGAAACTTCTGGAGGTGATTTTGATTGTGGTGATGGTTTAATGAGTATAAACACATGTTAAACACTGAACTGCACACTTTAACTATGTGTAGTTTATTATTTGCCAATTATACTTCAATAAAGCTATTGAAATAAATACGGATGTCTGGGTCCTGTCCCACTCCCCAAATTGGTACAAGAGTTCCCCCTTGAAATCGGGATTCTTAAAAGCTCCCCCAGAAGATTGTAAATGTGTAGGTAAGATTGAGAACCACTGCTTTAAAGCTGTCTTTCTCTCCCTTCCTCAGTTTTTTAAAATGCCTCAGGCAAGCATGTCTACTTTATCATCATCCATTCTTTCTCAATCTTCTGAAGACTAGTTTCTGAACCACCACTCAGCTAAATCTGTACCTGTCAAAGTCACCTATGGACTCCTGACAAATTTACTGTTCCCTGAAGTCTCTCCTTATTTGACCCCTCTTTAAAGAATTTGAAATTGTTGACCCATTCCCTCTCTATTTGAAAATTTCTCCTCCCTTGGCATCCCTCTTGACGTTCTTCCTACCTTTCTAACTACTACTCTTCTCTCTTTCACACTATGCTTCCACCTATCTGCTTTTTATTTGTCTGTTCACTGACTGCTGCTTTCATTATGCTAAAGACTCCCAATCTGAGTCATTCCAACATACCCAAGTCAACGCAGCTTCTTCAATTCAACCTCCATTCTTCCCTCTATTCCTGATTTCCTTTACAAGTTTCACATCCTAGATCCAAACATCTATCTACAGCTTCACCTGAACATTCCACAGCTTTCTCAAATTCAAAAATATCCAAAATAGAATTTATCATCTTCCCTCCATCTATGTGTTCCTCATTTCCAATCAATGGAACCAAATCAAATCCTCAGTCTTGATTCCTCCTCCTTTCTTTCCCGAGGTGACAGCATCTATCAAATTCTACCTCACTCTGCCAGAGTAAGGATCCAAAACACAGATCCATTAAGTGGTTTCTTACCCATCACTTTCAACGCAACCCCCTTAGCCAAGGATACAAGGCCCTGGTCTGGCCCTCTACCACTCTCGCTGTTCTCATCTTCCACCATTTCCCCATCTCACCCCTGCATTCAAGTCACATCAACATTGCTGACTTCGTAATTGTCACTGACAATGACTTCTCTAAACTACCAGGGTTTCTCATGCCTCCTTGCTTTCTCACTGACTATATTTATATTCTCTTCTTGGAAAGTTATTCACTTACATCCTGCACTTGGCAAAATTATGTCACACTTTAAAACTCTACTGTGTGCCCCCGACTTTATATACATCCAAGCTGAGTTAGCCATCTCCTACTCTGTTCCCTTACTATACTAGGCATATCTCTATTCACACTTAACAGAGGGTATTATAATTGTTACTTTACTTATCTGTCTTGTATATTACACAGTAAATTCCTTGATGACAAGAGTTATGATATTCATTTCTGTATCCCTAGCACCTATTCAGCCTAGGATAGTGCAAACTTTATGTTTGACATAATTTCCATTATTTACAAAATGTAAACTTGATACCCCCCAAAATGGTCTTGATACTAACATTTTTTAAAGAGTTCTTAATATTCATTATAAAATAAATATCAGGCAACAGGATCCTGAGTAAAATAGTTGACTACGAGATATATTTAAACTCTGACTGTCAAAACAACATCACTCTAAAAATGCAACCAAGAGCAGATTTCATAAAATAGGAATACAACAAAGAAAGGAAGCATAGCAGGTGACCTAGCCAATGCCTCATCTGGCTATCCATATCCTGTTAATGCTGATAACTAAGAGGGTTTATAATCCCTCTATGCTTATAACTATAGTAAATCAAAAAAGGATAAATACACCAAATCCAGAGTTTATTTTCTAAAACAGGTGATGATTTTCTCCCTTGCCACTTTGTTGAAATGAATTATTAGAATAACTGACTGACTTTGAAGCTACTATTGGCCAACCAAGCATATCCTACAGATTTTTTTCTTCCTTTCTTGCCTGCACTTCAAAAATATGGTGCTTTGGACTTAAAATGTATTAACCTAAAGAAAAAAATGCTTAGAAATTGGGGGCCGGCGGCGGGGCGGTGATCTATGGATGTTAGGAGAATATCCTTACGGAAAACAAGCCTCCCAGGACTATCACATTGACTCAAGGTTAGACCAATATTTATGACTTTATGCAGATAAGATTTTAAAAGCTGAAAATTTCAAACTGTAAAATGATACACGAACCAAAGAGGTGTCATACCTGCCCCCCAAACTACTGGGTGACCCAAAGGACAAATAATTTGCCAAAGGACAGCCTGGCCCGACTGCCGGTAGTACGTCTCTGAGATAAGTAGAAGCTGGCAGCGGAATAAACTACCCCTACCTGAAGAGCCGAGCGGCTGCCAGGCGTGTGATAGTGTATTTATCAGAGAACCGATTCTGCAGAGTACGAGAAAGCACCAGGGCAAAATTAAAAATTATCAGGACTGTCTAAACTCTGAGGGTACAACGCACACATGTGCACACCGAAGGGCGGATACCCAGTTTTGCCAAAGCGTGCAAACTTCGACGGGTCTTTCAATGCAACAATTTTCAGACAAAACCCTGACGATTCTCGAGTATGTCAGAATCATCCTAAGGAGAGGGCTAACTCTTAGTAAGAAGAGGGCAAGGGCTGAAGAAGAGATCTCCGGTGTAAATAACCAAGGAAGGAATCGTGGCTGCTTTGTGAATCTGTCCGACCTGGGTGGGGCAGGGGGGAACCGAGGCGAATGCAGCTTTCAAAGACGAGGCGGGCGACAGTGACCGTTTTGGCCATTAGACTGAACGGATACCAGCAGCCTCGCTGAAGTGGCAAGCCGGAGTAGGAGGGTTGGGAGGGGTAGGAGAGGTCAGGCCGGAGCATCAGTCTTGGCGGGGGTGGCGGGGTCCCACCCCAGGCCAACCGCGCCGAGGGGCGGCGGGTCGGGCCGAGGCGGCTACACCCCGGTCACGCCCGGAGGTCGGAGGGCTCCTGGCCGGGGAAGGAGAAAGAGCCGAGTCCGCGCGCACAAAGCTGCCGCCGCCGCCCAGGCAGCAGGCGGGCTGCGCCCAACTTCTGGGCGAGAAGCCGCCGGCCGCAGCCCACCATCCGGTCCCGCTCCCCAGACCTCCGGACGCCCCAGGCGCCCAGCACCGTCTCGCGCCCAACCGCGGCGCCTCGCGCGGGAGCCGTTACCTCCAACGAAGCCGCCGCTCCGGGGACAAAGTCCCGGTGCCCTCCCCGCCGCCGCCTCGCCCCGGCTCCTCCCTGACAAAAAAGTTATCGGTCGCCGGCCGCCCTGGGGGCCCGGCGCGGTTCGCTCGGCCGGACTCACCAGAGCGGCTCTCCAAGCTCCACCTCCAGAATCTCGACTTGTCTGGCTCGCAGCGACAGCGACGGCGGCTGCTCTGCTTTCTCCCAAGTAGCACCACCTGCCCACCTTCTTCTTAGCAGAACGGGTCCCCGCGAGCCATCTTCCCCCTCCGCTCACTGACTGACAACCCACCCCCGAGAGCCGCCACTGCCGCCAGCTACCCTGACGGGCAACACCAGGGACCCGTCCCCAGGCAGCCAACCGCCACCGCCCCACGCCAGCTCGGCCTATCGCCGCCCGCCGGGCGGGACCAGAGCAACTTCTCCACCAGTGAGAATCTTCCTTTGCTAGGCCTGGGGCGGAGCCATGAGGTGGGAGGGAGGACTATTTGGTGGGCGAGGTCTGAGCAATAGGCGTGGTCAGGGCACCCAAGGGGAGATGATTGACTGTTAAGATTGCGGCAACAGCTAGGCGATAGTGATCAGAGAAGGTCTCTTGGACTCAGCCATTAGGATTTACAGCCCTCCCAGAAGAAAATAAGCCTTTCGGAATGCTGTTAACCGTAATCACAGAAGAGAAACTAATTGATATCTTAATTTCTTGGTCAGGAGGATTTACTTCCCAGTAATTCGAGTCACCAGAATTTATCAAAATTTTATCAAATCCTCGGAGGGGAGAAAAAAATGTACGTTTTGCAAAATGGTAATAAAAACTCTTCTCACCTTATATCATTGCTTTTGGCCTTAGTCGGGAAAAAGTCAAACAATTCCACAATATCCGTTCCATGAGCTGTTTCGTTTTGTTTTGTTTTTCTTCATCTTCCCTCCCTACTCTTCTCCCAAATACACACTAAATATTTTATGTAACGACTGGAACCTGAGCACATCTGAACTATTTCCTACATATAGTTCCTCTGTTTCGACCTTGTTGATTCCTCCTACCACATCCCTCGCAAGTCCAATCAGAATTGATTAGACGAAAAATGAACCTTCAACCTGGAAGACAGGAAGCCACTTTAGTTTTATAAGAAAGGGGAAGGACTTCTCCTAAAGCCCCAAGATCTTTTCAAACATAGCACACACATAAATAACAAGCAAAAAGTAACGAAATATATTACTTGATATTGAAAGGGAATCAAGCAAACAACTTCAGGTAATCATTAGGGTAGATCTATAGAACAATCAGAATCCCCCATCCAAGAGCATAGACCGATTTATAAGTAAATAATAACAAAATATGGTGATAAGGGCAACAGAGCTAGGTTCAATGAGCCAGAGGAACACAGAAGAAGAAATTATTGTGTTTAGGAGAGTCAAGGAACTTCACAAGGAAGGTGATATTTGAGTTCGATCTTAAAATGTAGATGGGAGTTTGCCAGAGAAGGAAGTCAAAGGGCATTTCAGGAAGCGGGAACAGCAAGTTCAAAGGCGTGAAGTGTGAAAGGGCACTGATTGGCTGCAGAACACTGAGAAAGTTGGTGGGGCTGAAAGGTATGTAGCAGCCAAAAACTAAGCTAGAGCAAAACACTGAGATGAGATTATAAAGGCCATATGAACTACACTAAGGTATGTAGGATGAGCACTGTCCAACAGCGCTTTCTTCAAAGATGAAAATGTTCTATATTTGCGTTGTCCAATATGATAGCCACTAGCCACAAGTGGCTATCCAGCACTTGAAATATGGCATAGTGGAGGAACTCAATTTTTTATTTGAATTTTAATAGCTCCCATATTGGACAGCTCAGGTTTAGATGTTATTCTACAGGCAATGAGGGACTCATAGAAGCTTTTAATCATGTGGACAATCTTAAAGACAGTGTAGAGAGTGCCTGTTCTGTTTGATGAGAATCTTGACAGATCAGACCAGGGTACTGGTGGAGGACTGCAGGATAACTTAGGTCAGCTGGGCCAGAGCCTGGCCAGGGGAAGTGTTTACCTGAAGGAATAGAAACAGAAAGATCCAGAGAGTGTGTTGTACTCTAACATTTCAAAAAATGCAAGCAGTCAAAACCCAAGAAATTGAATTCTGCCATCAAGTCCTGACAGAATAGGGAGTAGGAGAGTGAGGGGTCAGAGAGGGAAAGAAAGCCAAAAGGTCAGCTGATCATAAAATAGGGAGAGAGCAAGTGTGAGCAGAGGAGTATACACACAATCAGTTTTACTGACAATTAGCCATGTGGGCCACTGATGTGTTGGCCTGATTTAAAGAGCCAGAGATTCTGTTGGCAAGAAGGTCCACTAGGACCAGGGCAAGACCCCAGCAGACATGAAGGGCCAAACTACACCTTCGGAAATGGGAGAAAGGGGCAAATACTTATTGACTTCCTGCACTACACAGGGCACTTAGCTTGTCAAGGATACAAAAGCACACCAGAAGCTCACAGTATGGGTCCCTGGGTAACAGGTGAAAAGTAAAGCAAAGTTTAATCATTTATCACAACAATAGAAGAGATAACACAAAGCAGTACATGATTGATTCATTGTTCAGATGATTTTCTAGGCAATAACTGCTGTGTGAGTTCAGAAGAGAGAGCAAGGCCTCCAGTCAAGGACGGTCAGGGAAGGCATCATGGGAGAGGTAAAAATTGAGCCAAGTCTTGAAAAATGGGCAGAAATTTGAATCCGAAAAAAAACATGTGAGAAGGAAACTCTTGGTATGCCTGGAAAAGAAACAGAAGAGGGGGGCTTCCCTGGTGGTGCACTGGTTAAGAGTCCGCCTGCCAATGCAGGGGACACGGGTTCGTGCCCTGGTCCAGGAAGATCCCACATGCCGCGGGGTGGCTGGGCCGGTGAGCCATGGCCGCTGAGCCTGCGAGTCTGGAGCCTGTGCTCCGCAATGGGAGAGGCCACAGCAGTGAGAGGCCTGCGTACCACAAAAAAAAAAAAAGAAAGAAAGAAAGAAACAGAAGAGGGGAAGTATAAGCAATGTACAGAGGACATGGGGAGCCATATGAGCTGGCCAGACCCTGCCAAGCTAGGTTGGAGATGGATAATAGAGTGCCTTAAAAGCAAACTCAAATGTTCAGGTTCTGTCTGCTCGCCAGTAGCTTCCTGTCTGTTTCTTAGACTTACTTGGGATGACTTTCAAAAATATAAATGCCAAAAGCATACCCACGTCAAATAAATCAGAAAATTGGGGGATGGATATAGGGTTTATTTCACAAGCTTCCCAAATGAACCTAACACACACTCAGGGTTGAGACCAGGGGAATTACATCGTAACATTTTACTAATGCTAAATCAAGACCGTACATAGGATGGATTGAGTGGGAGAGACTGAAGGCTGTCTATTTATATTCGTATATTTGTTTCCTTTCTGCAAGAAGACAGAAAGCAATTTATTGCCTGACCACTTCCTGTTTTGAAGTGGTGAGATGATATAGAAGGCAATTTAAGTCATCTTCCCTCTAAGTCAGAGTAAAACCAAAACACAAATTTATGTCCGCGGTCCACTCTCCTTTCTATCACAATTTGTGCATATAAAAATATTTTCCAATAATAACAGCCTGCAGTTAACAGTTACACATAACCATTTGTGGCTGAGCAGCAAAGCACCAGGAAAATGCCTGACAACATTGTTTCAAAAGGGAAATGCTTTTAACCTACTTTATGAAAGTCAGCATACTCCAGACCTTAACTACCCAACTTTGCCAGTCTCCAATATCTGTATGCATAATTCTACATTAACTACTAAAATGCATTTACCTTCTTGCAAATAAGTTGAACATTTTAAAGCGTGAACATTTTCCCTATGATATTAAATTTCAGAAACCTAAGAAACATTTAACTCAAATATATTTCTATTAAATTAACCGTAAAACAACTAGGTAACATGACTATTTTCTTCCAGGTTTATTGAGATAAAATTGACATATAGCATTGTGTAAGTTTAAGGTGTACAATTTGACAATTTGATATACAGACTGTGAAATAATTACCACAGTAAGATTAGTTAACACATCCATCACTTCACATGGTTAACTTTTTTCTTTCTTTCTTTCTTTTTTGGCTATTGTTGTGAGAACGTCTAGGATCTACTCTCTTAGCAACTTTCAAGTATACAATACAGTATTGTTAACTGCAGTCAGCACGCCGTACATTACATCCCTAGAACTTATTCATTTTATAACAGGAAATCTGTACCAACATCTCCCCATTTCCCTCCACCTGCAACCCTTGGCAACCACCAATATATTCTTTGTTTCTATGTACCATGACTATTTTAAATGACAGAGTCAGGAGAATTTTATCTTGAAAAAAACATGAAGAATATGTTACTTTAGTGGCAAGGATGTTAAAACGTACTTTTTTTAAAAAAATTAAAACAAAAAGAGTGTGCCTAAGAGGTCATTCTGTCTTGCTGTGCCAGATTCCCCTTCTAAGAGAGCCACTCCAGCCAGTGCCCACAGCAGAGGCAATAGCCATGATCTGTGCCATACAACCCCCTTCCTAGAACCATATAGGCCAAGGGAAGCCAGGCCTAATGATGTGAACGCTCCATCCAAACAGGGATGGTGGTAATTACCTAAACCCATTCTCTTTCAAGAATGTGAACTGGAAATGGGAAGATAAAATCACTCACGTGGTGGGTGCAGAAGCTAAAAAGTCAGGCAATAGAAGGAAGCCCTGAGAAGCCCCAAGAGGGGCAAGTTATGAGGAAACTGAAGCCATTAGGCAGTGAACAGAGATAAAAAGTAGAGGATGAAGTAACTGATAACAAAGGACAGAGTAGAATGAGTCACCGTAATAAAGATGGGGATCAACGAAATCCTGCTGTTGAGGGGACAATGAAATAATCCATCTCCTACAGCTGCACTGAATCACACCAGTTTCCAGTGTTTGCATTCAACATCTGTGAGATCTAACTGCAATTGTTTCCAGAGTCCTATAAGATTCCCATCTGCATCACCTAAAATATTCTAAGTAAATTGTTTACCTTTCATGCCTGTATGAAACAATAAGTAGACTCCCAGAATCATGCACCAAGTGAAAGAAGCTGGATCAATTGCATTTTGCAAATTGAATTTTATCCTTCAAGGTTGGTTGCAGGTTTTTCTAGGAATAACATCCTAGAAAGAAGACAACGTTCTCTATATCTTAAAAAAAAAATTCATAAGTTAAAATTTCAATATCCTTATAACAGATGTTTTAAGGGAAAAAAACTTTTTTTCTCTTAACTTTTAACAGTGGAGCCAATCTTGTTCATATTTATAAAAAGCCATATAGATAGGGGTGGAAAGCCTAATTTTTAGAAAATTAAAATTTTCTTAGAAAATTTTAATTTCATTAGAAAAGAAAAATAGCAACATATATCTTCTAAGACATTTTATTAACCAGTGTTTCCTAGAAGAATTATTGTTGGGAGAGTCTTGTTTTGCACGTTTTGTAAATCATGTTTTTGAAAAATATTTTATGACATGGGGAAAAGATGAAAAATGGGTACAAAACTGTATACATGGGACTTCCCTGATGGCTCAGTGGTTAAGAATCTTCCTGCCAATGCAGGGGACACAGGTTCAAGCCCTGGTCCAGCGAGATCCCACATGCAGCAGAGCAACTAAGGCCGTGTGCCACAACAAGAGAAGCCACCGCAATGAGAAGCCCGTGCACCGCAATGAAGAGTAGCCCCCGCTCGCCGCAACTAGAGAAAGCCCGTGCAGCAACGAAGACCCAACACAGCCAAAAATAAAATACATTAAAAAAAATACATTTTTTTAAAAAGCAGTAATCTTAAAAAAAAAAAAGAGAGAGAGAGAGAGAGGCAGGGAGAGGCACACCCGCAAGAAGTTTTGCCAACCCATTCACTCTGGTTTGTTACTCTTGGGTTAAGAGAGTCCAATGTATGAATAATACTATTTTTCAATTTTGTTCTCATCTACTTAGTCACCATCACCACACCCTGATATTTATGCAAAAAAGAAAAAAGTTCCAGTGAGCAAATTCAACATCATCACCAATGTTCAGTAAGGACAAGCCCGTCACCCATTTCCTCCATCACCATGTTGAAATGACTCAGTCTTCCATTAAGCTGGTCTTTCTTGATACCCATTATGTCAGCAGAACCAAAGAACACCTTCTGTAGACTTCTCTGTTTACCTGAGGCAAGTCCTCAGCACAGGCATGGGACATATGTCCAGGCTCAGCTCCCCTGTGTCCTTTAAAGGGTGTCATTTCCCAAAAGACCACTACCTCTATGGGCTGAACCATGGTACTAATCTTTAAAGTCATTCTCGAAGATTTTTTTCAAATTTGAATTACACCAGGAAGAAAAGAAGTCACATTGGTCATCAAAAAATTAGCAGAGATCGAGAATTCCCTGGCGGTCCAGTGGTTAGGACTCTGCTTGCTCACTGTCAGTGGTCTGGGTTCCATCCCTGGTCAGGGAACTAAGATCCCGAAAGCCTCAGAGCTTGGCCAAAAAAAAAAAAGAATCAGCAGAGATTAATTGATCATATTTCTAAGACAGAGCAGGGCTTTAGGAAAGACAATGGGGAGGATGGATGCAAGGAATGTAGATATTTGAGCCTGGGACAGTAACTAGGGAGCTCTTTCCCTCTGGAGACCATGGGCAGTAAGATGCTATGGGGAGCTGAGAAGAATCAGGGGGACCCTTGAAGGAAATAAGATATGCTGAAGGGGTCAAGGAGGGGCAGGCTATTTTGACTTGGACCAGTCCTGCCAGCTCTGCAATTGTAATTTTGTTTTAACAGAGGTATAACATACATATAGAAAAAGAGAGAAAACAAAAATACGATGACCTCAGTGGATTGTCACAGGTGAACACTGTAACCACTGATCCATGTCAAGAAAAAAAAAATTGACAACAATTCAGAAGCTCCCTTGGGCCTGCTGCCAATCACCACTTGCTCCTTCCTTCCCAAAGATAACCTCTGTTTTGACTCCTATTGCTCTAATGTAGCTATACTTATGAAATTTGATGTAAGTGGAATCATACAGAATATATATTCTTGAGTCATTTTTTCCTCTACATATTGTTTGTATTCCATCCATGTTTCTTGTACTTATAGTTTATTCATTCTCATTGTTATATGGTATTCTACTATATGAATATGTTACAATGTATCTGACAATACTACAGCTGATGGACATTTGGGTAGTTGTCAGAGGAAGACTATTACAAACAATGCTGCTGCGAGCATTCTTGTACTACATGGCTCTCAGTGTACATGTATGTGTACTTCTGTGGTATATATCCAGGAGTGGAATTTCTGGTTATAGGGTCAGCTTATGCTCTCCTTTACATGATACTGTCAAGTCATTTTCCTAAGTAATTGTATCATTTACGTAGCTATCAGTGGAATATGAGAGTTCCAGTTGCTCCACATCCTTGTCAATATTTGTATTACCAGCCCTTTAAATTCTAGCTGTTCTAGTGGATAGGTAATGGTATCACACTGTGGTTTTAATTTGCATTTTCCAGATGACTAATGCAGACCTTTCCATGTTCAGCAATTTTAAAGGATCTCTGCATGTCTGTTTCATTGCAAATCACTGTTAAGTCACATTTTGATTCAGAATCAACAGTCTTTTTTTAATTGAAATATATTTGACATATAACGTAAATTTAAGGTGTATAACATGTTGATTTGATACATTTTTATATTATAATATGATTACCATCGTAGCTATAGTTAGCACTCCTATCATGTCGCATAATTATCATTTCTTTTTTGTGGTTGGAATAATTAAGATCTAGACTTAGCAAGTTGGATGATTATAATGCAATATTATTGTCTATATTCACCATACTGTGCATCAGATCTCCAGGACCTATTTGCTTATTAGTTGCAAGATCAACAATCATTCATTAAATCCCTGCTGTGAATCTGAGACTACATGTGTTAATTGCCTCCAATTACATGGCCTGAAGATGGTGGTGAGAGATTTTTCTGGACTAGGTGATTTCTGGTCAGACCTGCTGGTTTAGCTCCAGTATATTTTCACTGACATTGCAGGGAGGACACTACTGGGAGAAGAATATGCCAGCAGGGCAGGGAAAGAGGAAAGGAGTTGAGTATAAAGAGTGAAAACCAGCTGCATTTCCAAACTTTACAGCTTGAAAATAGTTGGTGACAGTTTCCACAAGGAAATAATTTAAACTGTCAGCCATAAAATAGGATGATTATTAATACTGATACAGATAATACTAATCCTTGTAAGCAAGGGAAAAGTGACCTCCGTCAGGTGTTTGACGGTATTGTGAAATAAAAATCTCCTAGACAGATCTTTCTTGGAATGACTCATAGCACAGCTTCTCTAAAAATGTGGGTAAACCTCTGGGAACATGAGGTTCTTTGAAGGCCAAAGAAGAGTTTACTTGGCCTCAAATCCCACCTGGCAGTGTTTTCCAGAGCTGGCAATAGGGGCTGATGAGAAGCTCTTTTCTGTTCCAGAAAAAGAGGCTGCAAATTATCTTCCTCTGCACCTCAATCAAGAGGTGGTGCTAGATGACCTTCCCCCCTGCTACCTGTCACAGGTTGACTGGAGTGTATGAATATTCCACCATAGGCTCTATTTGTCAGACTGAGGTGCTGTCACTGTGCAGACAGTGGAGAGGAATGTGGGGAGAGTATTTGGGAAGGGTAACACCTTAACGGGCTACTTAACAACCTCGACCAGTTAGACACACCTTTGTTTAGCATATCCGCTGAAGTCTCACTGAAAAGGAAACCCTAAAGGACAGTAGGCCTTGACTGAGGAGAGGGCCAAGACAGTCTGAACTCTGGGCACGTTCAAGGTGATAGGAAGACCAGCTCCTGCCTAAGGCGGGAACTAGCTCTTGGTGACCGGGCGTGAAGGGGAGGAAGAAACCTGGGAAGGAGTGAGCATAAGGCAACTGAAGGCAAAGGTCAACCATTTCCCAATTTTCCCTAAGGCTGACCCTGAAGTATTGAAACCTAAGTGACCTGAATTCCCTGCAGTGAACCTAATAACAGATCCAGCATTTTGGCCACCTTAATTACCCATTCAGATCTCCCCAGAACACACCTGTGGTGCATTTGGAAGGACAAGTTGACCACTCCTGGTGAGCCAGGTCTTTCTTGTCCACCCAGCTTGCCCAAAGGGCTGTAGTTGAGCTTTCATATAATCACATTTTCATTTGAAATGAAATTCAGATGAACAGTCTACTGTTGGTGGCATATGTCTGCCCAGAGAGGAAATCTTCATCTCTCTTTTCCTTGTCTAGAAGACACGGGAGAACTGAGAAACTGAATTTTGAGGGAGAAATAAGACAATGAATAGACCCAGAGTGTCTAAAAGATGAAGAGTGGCCGCGTGGAAAAGACACATTGTGGAACTAGAAGGCAGGATTGGGCTGACACCTCACATTGACCTTGTGTGACTTTAAACAAGCTCTGTGGATCTCAGTTTTCTCATCTGTAAGATGAGTGGAGTAAAATGTTCTGAGCTGAAAGTAAAATGTTCGTTTATTTGACATACTGGAGTTTTGCTCAAAGTTTTTACCCAGAAGGTAGATTGTGGGGAGAGAGGCCTAATTATTCTCCATTTTCTCCCCAGAGCCTTGTGTGCTCTGGCACCAGAGAGGCTCTCACTTATTCACATTGCATCTCCTGGGCTCTTTTGCTCTCTGGTTCTATCTGAGTTTGGCTAGTAGGAGATACCTGTAGGAGAACTGAGAACTGAATGAGAGAAAGAGAGAGATTTCTTTCCTGCTTCCTTCCTGCTTTGATGTGCTGCGTCCATAAGTCCAGCTTTTATGGGATGGCCCTTCCTCCAGCTGGTAACACCTTTACTCTCTTTGCCCCCTCAGACCTACTAGCGGTAATAGCTTCCCACTGTCGACAGTCCCTGGGTACCTTAACATCTTTGCTGGCTCCCTTGACCTTGCCCTCATCTCTGTAAATAGTCCCTTTACTAAAACCTCTTCCACTGAACTATTTTGAGTGGAGAATTCAGTTTCCTACCAGGATCCTGGTTAATACAAAAATTTTCTCTTCAAAGAGAAAACTATGAATTACAGAACTTCCTGAGTCCCCCTCTCCCCACTTGATGCTAGCTATTACTCTTTTTCCCATTTCCGGAGAATGATGAGGTCTGATGGGTGTATTTACTTGGAGGAGGGAAAGGAACACAGAGTTAAGAGGTCTCCTTCTTTTTATTACTTACACTATTGTTTTCCTTTTTTGATTGAACGGTGGTTGATTACAATACTGTGTTAGTTTCAGGTGTACAGCAAAGTGATTCAGTTATACGTACATATATATATTCTTTTTCAGATTCTTTTCCATTATAGGTTATTACTAACACTATTGTTTTTCAAGTGGACTTCATCAGTGCAGCAACTCACAACAAAGTGCAGGTACACACTTCACATGAAAGAAATCCAGGTTGGGAAATGGTTAACTTATTTGGCTAACACAAATGCCGAATTACATGATCCAAGCTCCAAAGACCATTTCCTCCCTCTCCACACCTCCTCCAACAAGAATTATTGGACTTGGCTTTGAAACATGACGAGGTTAAGCAGGCGGTTTCCAAGTTTTCCCTTTCACTTTGCATCCAGGATAAACATAATCCATGACTTTGATTTTTACACATTTTCATTTCAGTCAGGAGTTGGCAGTTTTTCAGCAGGGCTGCACCAAGTTTCATCTGTTTACTGAAATTTACATTTTTTACCCTTTCTGGTTATAACCTTTCTGCCTATGTCCTCTTCTTCCCTCCTTCCCCAGTCGTTGTGGATCAAGGACACTATATCATCCAGGGATGAAGGGATTTGAGAGGCTAAATGTTATAGACATATCCAACTTGACTAGAAGTTTCTGTGAGGTCTGAAAACTAGACATGTTGAAGACACGTAAGATTGTCAGGGAGGTGGGGAGTTTGCAGTTGTGGAGAATAAAACCCGGAGCTTTTAGAGCATTAGAGAGATTTGAAGTAAAAGGAGGAAATGAAAAAACTTTTAAAAGCAAAAATAGCTTGGATAAGTCTCTCCTGAAGTGTGTGCCATGGAGCCCTAACACCGTACCTCCTGTGCAGGGTGCAAATTGGGGGGAGATTAAGATCAAATACGTTTGGGAAATAATACAAAATGTGGCACCTCCTTGGAGAGCCCCAAAGCCTACTAAAGGTACTGAGAACTCTTGTAGTAAAGAATTCCGTTTAATGGTTGAGTCACCAAGTTTCCCCGCAAAATTCTTAGTCATGGAACTTTTAAAATAACATCTATTTTCATTCTCTTGTGGAAACATCAAGGAACAAACTTTGAAAAACATAGTCTGTCATACTGGGAGGAGAAACTCAAGGAATAAAAACAGAAAAACCTGGGCTTCTGTGGTGGCGCAGTGGTTGAGAGTCCGCCTGCCAATGTAGGGGACACGGGTTTGTGCCCCGGTCCGGGAAGATCCCACATGCCACGGAGCGGCTGGGCCCATGAGCCATGGCCGCTGAGCCTGCGCGTCTGGAGCCTGTGCTCTGCATCGGGAGAGGCCACAACAGTGAGGGGTCCGCGTACCGCAAAAAAAAAAACCCAGAAAAACCTGATTTGTATCTTCTCTATAATAGGGCTCTTGCACTAGGATCCAAAGTCAGACTGCTGCTCTTTTCCACCCTGATGAATATTCTAGTTGAAAACGGTCTATATAGTATATAATACCAGACTGGCAAATGTTAAGTGTTCTGCAAATGTCTGTTGAATGAATTTATGATTGAATAAAATGAGTTAGTCCCTGTAAACCATGCACAATGCCTGACACAAAATAAATAGCAACAAATGCTATTATTACTATTCATCATGATCTCTGGTTTAGAGGAAACAGAAAAACTCAAAACTTGTTACTGTCCCCCCCTTCAAAATAACTTAAAGACATCGATGGGCTCTGTCATCAGGTAACATACATTTTCTGAAGGAGAACCAAATGATTAAGCCACAATAAAATGACCTTTCACACAGAGAAGTCTTACATGGAAATATATCAGAATCACGGACAAAAAATTGTTTGCTTAGAGACACAGACAATGAATGGCATGTTTCTACAAGGAAGAAATGAACTGGGTAAAATAAATATATACATACATACATACATATATATATTATATTCCAATTCTGTGATGCCAGAAGGAAAGCTAATTTGTTGAGAGTTTTGCTTTTTATTTTTAATATCCTTACCATAGTTGCCATTACTTACAATAACAACATAAAACATGAAGGAAGGGGCTTCCCTGGTGGCGCAGTGGTTGAGAGTCCGCCTGCCGATACAGGGGACACGGGTTTGTGCCCCGGTCCGGGAGGATCCCGCATGCCGCGGAGCGGCTGGGCCCGTGAGCCATGGCCGCTGAGCTTGCGCGTCCGGAGCCATAACTTATTTCACTTCTGCTCCTACATCGACTTATAAACAGAATGGAGGCTCTAACAAACTGCAATTGTTAAGATTATGTGGATCAGCTTCTTTAGAAGGAATTTATCTTGTCTAAGAATCTCAAGCATTTCCTGAGTTAGTAATGTACCAGAGTTTGTTTCTTGCTGACAACTATTAACTAATCACATCAAATCTTTTGAAAGAGAACTGTCTTTCCTGCCCACAGTATATCACGAAAACATTAAGAATAGGGTTGTGCTTTTATTGAGCACTTTCTGTGATTCTAAACCATAGAAATAGATTTGTATTTATATATGTATTATCTCATTAATGAAAGATAAAGTTGTCAGTTATTTGGAAGAGGAAAACCTCCAATAAATAAAAATATTACTTATTTCAAATGCATTTATTTTCATTTTATTGAGTTTTAGGAATTTATGTAACATTAAGGGTTACAGTTCAGCATGGCCAAAGTAAAAGAAGCTCTGATTTGAAAGTAAGGAAATTTGCATAACCTCACATACCAGGAGGTACAGCAGAAGATCAAGTCTCTGGCTTGAGTGATTCAGTGTCTCAATGATTTCATCAAAGGCTTGGGCCCTGTGCCTCCCTCTGCTCTGCCATCTGCCCCACTGGCTGCTTACTGAGGCTGGTTCTCTTCTCATGATAAAATGGGTGCCAGCAACAAATAATCATTCATTATTCATCTACAACAGGAGAGAGTAAATCTTCCAACCAACGAATATGCGCCTTTGCCTTTAGTCTCATTGTGTCAAGTTATTACACTTGTCCATTCCCAGAACAGAGGAATGCCATTGATTGTCCTAAACCAATGATTCTCAAAGTACAGTCCCCGGATCAGCGGCTTATGCTGCTGGGAACCTGAAAACCTATTAGAAATGCAAATTCTCGGGCCTCACTCTAGCTCTACTGAATCAGAAATGTTGGGGTTAGGGTCCAGCAATCTGAGTTGTAACAAATATGCCATGTATTCTGAAGTCTGAGGATCACTGCTTTAGACTAAACAGAATCTACTCCTGGTGCGGGTGGAAGGGGTGGAGACCTTGACCAAACTGGGGTTATGTCAGGAGGAGGAAGTTATGCCTGTTGAACTACTAACAGTGTCCACGTCCTGGATTTCTCAAAAACAACACTGGTTTCAAATATTCTGTTCCATGGGGTTTGCAAAACATGGTCCGCATTAAGATGACTATTTCAAAAACTCTTTCGAAATCCTCTGGTGAATGTACTGTGTCCTGGAAAGACAGTGAGAATATATCAAGAATCAAAAGATCTAAGGTCTAAGTCTAGCTATGTCACTGTTCAAGCCAATGTCCTTGAGAAATTCACTTAGACGCTCTAAACCCCAGCTTTTACTCCTGTAAGGATGTTGAAACAGAGAGTCTTTAAATTCTTGAAAACAAAAACAATTGTAGCCAGCATTTACTGAGCACTTACTCTACGTCATACATTGCCAAGGATTTTATTTAGCATGCTATCATTGAATACTTAGAATAGTCCCTATGAATGATGGCTGGATGGATGGATAGATGGGCAGGTGGGTGGGTGGAGGGATGGATTGATGGATGGGTACATGGGTGGATGAATAAATGAATAAATTTTTTAAAAAAGAGAATAGCCCCTATGAAGCATGTAACTTGCCCCAACTCAGTTGGCTGCTGAGTGAAGAATCTGAGATTCAGGTCTATCTGACCCACGGCCCATTTGCTAAGCCACTATCCCACATATAGTGGCCCACTCTCCCTAACCTCCATCAAACTAACTCTGTGTGATTCTGCAATTCATTTGGTTTCTTATGGTTTAACTCATTATGCTTTTTAGGAAACATGCTTTTTAGTATAATGGAAAGAATGTGGGCTTTTAAATTCAAGCTATATTGGAATCTTGGCTTCACCACTCTCTTGATCTATGACTTTAGGAAAGTTATTTAACTTCTCTGAAACTTTAATTTTCATTCTGTAAAATAACATTTTGCATAGCATTTGTAAGGATTAAAGGAGATAATACATCTAAAGTGCTTGGCACAGTGCCCGGACTATAATAGATATTCAATAAATGTTCATTTCCTCCCCTGCCTATTGCCTCATGGGAAATGTTATTTGCTGAATGAGTAAGAAATACTTTAGAACATTTATTTATTCATTTTCCCCAATATTTCCATTCATAAGTGCCCTTATTAAGTTGTACCAGGAATGGAAAAATTCTGCCTGTGCCTTCTTGGCTAAAACCTTTCTAGGTATAAGAACCCAGAGGGAAGACCACGTCCAGGAAAAGAACAGTCCTAGACTTTCTATCAGTTCCCCCATATTCACACTCTCTTAACAATCTCTTCCCAGAGTTTTTTCAAGTGGGCTATGTGGGTCTACATTTGAACTTGAAAGATTATTTCCAAATTTGAGAGGTAGTCCTCTTTACCTGTGTTAATCTCAAAATAGAACACTCTGTGTGGGGTAAGGAGTCCACGCTGTCCTTTCACAGGCCTCCCTGTAATGGAGGGGTAACAGCACCCACACACAGAGTTTGGGGTAAGTTATTTGGCTCATGACAAGAAAGGCCATGGCTCCCAAGGAAAGACTGCTCCCTTTGAAGCAGCTACATCAAGGAAAGAAGAATTTTACTCTCTGAGCTCCGAAGGGTGTGTGTAGTTAATAATTCATGATGCACTCCCATGGGGTTTAAATAATTGTTTAATTGACAAATTTTTTGTGGCTCTATCATCACACCATTTTTAATGGTGAAAAGTCATACAATTAGAAAACGTAGCCCATTCAAATACTTGAAAAATAAGAAGTTCTGATGTTTGCTTAAAATTTTAATGTTACTGTTAATGGTGGGCTGTTTAATTTTGCTGTCTTGAAGAATAACAAACTTCTGGATTTTTTTTTTTTTTTTTGGCTGCACTGCATGCAGCTTGTGGGATCTTAGTTCCCTGACCAGGGATTGAACCCGGGCTCTCGGCAGTGACAGCATGGAGTCCTAACCACTGGACCACAAGGGAATTCCCAATAATAACAAACTTTTGGAATAAATTGACAATAAATGGCTTCTGAAGTTATTTAATGCTTATACTTTCTTGCAACACGATTTAAGCAGAGTGGACAAGTATGGCCTGTGTTTTCCAAGGCCATGACCAATACCCCTTATAGTTACATTTTGAAGCAAGTGTTTGATATCAGATAATTCATCCAGAAAATAACTCTCTAAAATTTCCTTTATTGTAACCAGGAGGCAGTAATAGATCATGAAGATGAATGTATGTTATTATCCCTCTGGTTGATATAGAAAACACAAAGTGATAAAAGCTGTTTTATGGCCTCTCTTTAACACAATGCTAGGAAATCTTATGGCAGTTTATCTTGCATCTTCATGAGCAGAAAAGAACATAAAATTGAAAAAATATCCAAAAATGTCATTACTGGTAGTCATTCTTAATAAATCTACTCTATAATTATACCAGGTTTCCTTATAAAATTTTTATATATAACACACATTTTACATATATGCATATTTCTATAGTACATAAGTGCTTTAAAGTTACATAAAGGATACAAGTTTTTAATTATTAGACACCAGAGCTGGGTTAACAAACAAGCATCTTGAGACTCTATGGGGTAAAACCAGGCACTATTATTTTTTTTTTAAACCCCCCCATGTGATGACAATGTGCAAGCAGAGTTAAGAAACACCACCCAAAATATTCTACCAACCACACATGAACATGAACACATATATTTTCTTAACTTCACTGGGAACACCTACTACTAGCAATATAGGCTCATAGAACAGAAAAGTTCAAGGGCATGCCTGCTCCCTTTCCCCATTATCCTTCATTAACTTCTCCCTGAGCAAAATATCCAAGAGATTTGTTTGCCCGTTTGTGTGTGTGTGTGTGTGTGTGTGTGTGTATAGTAGCATCAGTAGTAGTAGAAGTAGCAAAGTTCTTTGTTCTTTTTCCAAATGATTTTTCCTGCAGACTCAGCAAATAAGACTGAATAAAGCACAATGTACAGAACGAAAGTGGAATGCCTCAAGAATCTTCTGCCCTCCTGCCCCTTTCTCCATCATCATCAGAACCCCAGGGGTCCCCAGAGCACCATTCTAAAATCTGCCTCTCAGACCCTAGAGAACTTGGCTATCTCACTTAGCGGCTGCTGGAAGAAGACTCATCTCTAGTGTGACAGGAAGGGCCCCAGGACAATCTGCTGAATTGTACAATAAGCAACTCCACCCAGGCAGTCCTGGATCAACCTCTGCTTGCCCTTGGCCATGCTATGAAACACCAATAACTGGATATTTAGAAGGTTGTTCTCCTCCAGTTCCTGGTATGAATAGTTCTAGGCAGGGCCCTTACTCATGGTGGTGAAATGAAGCAAATAATACCGTGTGCTCCCCTCCCGGCTCTCCCCCTTCCTCCAAATCAGAGAACGTCCCAAGGGACCCAAAAAAGGACTGCCAGTCATGAAAAGTAAATATATAGCCTAAAAGGGGGGTGTAGAGTTAGGAAAGGCAGTTTTGCCCACTCTGTTTTGATGATTTGGGGAAGTAGTAGTGGGCAGTTGGCATATGAGTTTGGTCTTTGTTAAAAACAAAATAAAACAAAATACAGAAAGCCTGGTTGACAGCATATTCTTTCTCTGGCCACCTCTGAGTCTCTACCACTAGTCTTTGTATCCACTGAGCCCCTGTCCGGGGCCTGGGGCCTGGGACCTGTACTTATCTTTTTAATTCATCACACGAAAGAGAGCTTGGTTGAAGACGCTACCTGAAAGTTATAGGGTGCAAAAATGTTTTGTGCCTGCCGATAACCCAGTGGTTAATCTTAAAACCAATGCTTAGAGAAGTTAGCCAACTTGGCCAAGGTCACAGAGTGGTGGAGATGGGATTCCACTCCATGTCTGCCTGATTCCAAAGCCCACAGTCTTTCTACTACATTTGCTTGTCCTTGAGGAAAGGGGTTTTGATTGGAGGATGAGGTAAAAGATGGGTAATTTTAGACACCAGGTGAAATTGGGTTCAGACCAGGACTAAGTAAATGCTTTATTAAGGGTCTCTAGGAAGACACAGGAAACATAGACCCACAAGGGAGTTGGGGAAGAAAGACAAAGAAAGGGAGGGCACTAGAGACAAACATCGCCTAATCCAAAAACTTGAACACTGTGAAGCAAATCCTGATACCTGGGCATTACTAGATGTGTAGAAACTAAATCTGTACAGCTCTTAAATTTTTTATTGTGTGACATTTTAATCTGATAGAAGATACACATTCAAATTCTGTACTAATTTAATTCTTCATCTTGTTTCTGAGGCAGTTAACAAAGGAATACAAGATACTCTGATTTGTCCTAGGCAGTCAAACACTGTGAAACTTTTTACATTGGTTAAGGTGCCAAAGTGATGATTCATTTCACACAGATCACCAATGGGATTGACTTCCAATCATGTCTATCTTGGTCTATATCAGAAACAGGTAAAGGGGGTCAAAAGGTACAAACTTCCAGTTATAAAATAAGCAAGTCCTGGGGGTGTAATATACAGCATGGTGACTATTGTTGATAATACTGTATTGTATATTTGAAAGTTGCTAAGAAAGTAGATATCAAAAGTTCTCATCACAAGAAAAACAAATTTTAACCATATGTAGTGACGGGTGTTAACTAGACTTATTGTGGTGATCACTTTGCAATATATACAAATATAAAACCATTGTACACTTGAAGCTAATATGTCAATTATATCTCAATATAAAGAAGAGAGAGAGAGAGAGAGAGAGAGAGTGACCCACAGGTCACTCACTGACTCAGTAGTTCATTTACAATTTGCCACGAGGTTCCTCCTAGCTCCCATGTATGTGGATGTGATGATAGATTGGCCAAAATGAGGTGGTATTTTGACTAGTTTAAACAATGAACCTCAAGTAAAATTTAGCTCCAATCATCCTAATTCAAACAACCAACTGTTAAAAAGCAATATATAAGACAATCGGCGAAATATGAACACTGACTATATATTTGATGATGTTAAGGAATTTAATGCCTACTTCTTTTGGTGTAATAATGATATTGTGGTTAGTTTTCATTGTTGTTGTTGTTTAGAATATTTCTCTTTTAAAGCTACATATAAAAATATTTACAGATGAAATGATATGATTCCTGGCATTTGCTACAAAACAATTCAGTGGTAGAGGGAGGGAGTGAAGGAAAAGTAGATGGGTAAAGATGAAACAATATTGGCTATAAATTAATAATTGGAGAAGCTGGGTGAAGAGTAAATGGAAGTTCATTATACTATCCCCTATCCTTTTGTTTATGTTTAAAATTTTCCATTAAAAAGTTTTGCTTTTCTATATATAGACCTAATCGGTGTGACATAATGGAAATTTCAAAGGATTTGGAGCCAGGTAAACCAGAATGCAAATACTGGTTCTTTTCACTAACAAGTTAGTGGAAAGATTGTTAAACTCATGGAGCTTCTTTTTCATCTTTAAAGTAATTAATTTGTACCTTATAAGAATATTGAGAATTAAAAGAAATAATATCTCTAATGCACCTCACACAGTGCCTGACACATAGTAGACACTCAGTAACTATTGTTATAATTGTACAAGATATTGAAGACGTAGACATTTCAAAGAAACTTGGAACATGTTTTGAGATTTCAATGGAAATCTCAAAGCAGAATGAAGTGAACTAACAAAACAAAAGGTGGTACCCTTTCACAGAGAGCCAGAGATCAGAACTTCTCCTAGGCAAGAAGACAATTATCCAAAGCACAAAAGGAAACAACTTTCCATTTATCTCATTCCTAAGGTAACCATTGTATCACTAGTAAAATAGTCCAGGAATAAATTGGACATGATTTCTAAGGTCAGGTCTTAAATTCCATTCTGCTTCAGTATTTGAATGAGAAGGGGCAAAGAAAAATGTCCTTGGCTGGGAATAGGGGAATAGGATCCAGAATTTTTTTTATTGACATCTTTCTCTAGTTTAAATTTGTACTTTAATTTATTAAAATATGTGTATTTACTTATGTGTATTCAACTCACTTAGATCTCCTATGTGAAAAAATGATTCTCATTAGACAATTATGTTTATAACTTGCTCCTTCTTCTATAACAACCCAGTTAATGGCTTCAGCATTCAGCTACTCAAACCAGAACACTGGTAGATATACTCAATTCCCTTTTCTCCCTCACCACTTCTCTTCCCACACACTTTCAAGTGATTCCCAAGCCCATCAGTTTTATCTCTCAGATGCCTTAGGCCAAGTCCTCAGCATCCCACAATTAATTTCTGCAGCAATTGTAAAACTGTTTTCTTTATCTCTTGTTTCTTCTTTATTCAAATTATATTTCAAAATACTGCAAAGTGGCCTTCTAGCACTCAAATCTGATCATTTCATTACTCTGGGTAAAATATTTCAGTAGCTCTCAACTGTCTACAGAAGACGTTCAAATGCCTTAGCTTGGCAATGACCCTTGTCCACGTTTCTAACCACATCAGCTCTTCATCTAGACATTCAAATGCACCCTGTCCCTTGCTCTCTAGCCTTACTAAATGACCTGCCATTTTCTCCAAGTACCATGTTCTCTTCAGCTGCTGTGTTTTTGCACATGCTATTCCCTCTGCCTTGCAATATATTCGTTCTGTCTCGTTGACAAACCTTGCTCATACTTCAACGCTCAGCTTGCATATTCTTTTGGTTGTTTACTCTTTCACTGCCAGTTGCTCACAGCCACCATGTTGAGTTAGACCCTCTATTCTCTGAGCAACTTGCACATGCATGCACATATCCCTATTTAAGAATCTTACACTAGTAAGTTGTGTGTGTGTGCCCATGAGCTCCTAGAGAACAGAAATCTCAGCTTATTTATCTTTAACTCCTTAAAGGTTACCTAGTATCTGGCACAAAGTAGGTGCTCAGGAATATGTGGAATAAGTGAAGGGAACAAATTAAGCAAGAGAAAAGTTTAAAAATGCAGTACAATGAATAACTGTTCTTCAATCTTTCAAAATCATAATACCTATCTTTCCTAGAATACACCTTACCCCCTCAAGTCTTAGTTCATTAGATTGTTCTTTCTGTCTAGAATGCTTTTCTCTTCAATTTTATCCTTGGCTCATCCTTCAAGAAGCTACTTAAGAGGTGACATCATTATCTCTACTAGGCTTGTCCTGAGCCTCTAGGGAGAGTTACCAACCTCCTCCCTTGTATGGTCACAAGTGTCTTATGTGAAAAATAGATTCTTGTACTTTATAGTACATACCAGAGCCCCTTGATACTTGTAAGGTATATGTCCTGAGACTTCACAGATCCAAAAGTTTGACTATGGAAATGTTTATATGGGTTTCTGGATTTCTTCTAAATTAAATTTCTAGCTTGCTGCACTCTAGAGCCTGCAAGCCACAACTACTGAGCCCACATGCCACAACTACTGAAGCCCGCACGCCTAGAGCCTGTGCTCCACAACAAGAGAAGCCACTGCAGTGAGAACCCCGTGCACTGCAACAAAGAGTAGTCCCCGCTCGCTGCAACTAGAAAAAGACCTTGTGCAGCAACGAAGACCCAACGCAGCCATAAATAAATAAAAAAATAATAATTGGTGTTAAATTTCTAGCTTGAATCCTGGATTTCCTCCCAGCACAAGACAGTCAGCTTTTTGACTTTCACTCAAAATCATTCTTTCACTTGATGGCCATTTTGAAAAGTCATATTTATTGGAATATGATTTACGGAGAGTAAAATTCACTTTTTTTTTTTTTGGCCACTCCCTGCAGCTGAAAGAACAGAGTCCTAACCATTGGACCACCAGGAAATACCCAAAATTCACCTTTTCAGATGTGTGATTTTATGAATTCTGACAAATACATCCAGGCACATAACCACCACCACAGTTTTAGATAGTGTACATTTCTACCACCCCAAAAAGTTCCCTGGTGCCCCTTTGTGATCGCTCCCCAGCCTATAGCTGTGTCTATGGTTTTAACTTTTCCAGAGTGTCATACAGATTGAAACAAATAGCATATGGCCTTATAAGTTTGACTTCTTTCGGTTAGCATAACGCATTTGAGATCTGTCCCTTTTGTTGCTGAGTAGTATTCCACAGTATGGAATTCCACTGTATGGAATGTATCACAGTACGTGTGTACACATCGTGGATGTTCTGTAGTTTACTCATCCCTTCTCATGTAATGAACATCTGTGTTGTTTGCATTTCTTTTGATAGTTATGAATAAGGCTTCTATAAACATTTATGTCTTTTGTAAACATATATTTTTATTTCTTTTGGGTAAAAACCTAGAAGATGAGTTAGGTCACGTAGTAAGTACATGTTTAACTTCATAAAAAACTGCCACGCTGTTTTTTCAAAGTGGCTGCACCATTTTTCATCTTACCTGCAACGTATGAGAGTTCCGGTGGCGCAGCATCCTCGCTGACACTAAGAGACATGTGATGATATCTCATTGTAGTTTTAATTTGCATTTCCCTAATGGCTAATGATCTTTTCAGTGTTTATTAGCCCTCTGTATCTCTTGTTGTATGAAATGTCTGTTCAAATGTTTTGTCCATTTTTTTTTTTTAATGAGATTGTCTGCTTGTAAATTATTGAGTTGTCAGGGTTCTTTACACATTAATGAAATCAGTCTTTTATTAGATAGTGTTTTGTAAATATTTATTTCCAGTCTGTGGCTTCTCTTTCATTCTCTCAACATTGTTTCTTTGTTTTTTTTCTGTTTTTTTCATTTTTATTTTTGGCTGCATTTGGTCTTCATTGTTGCGTGGACTTTTCTCTAGTTGCAGTGAGCGGGGCCTACTCTTTGTTGCAGTGCCTGGGCTTCTCAGTGTGGTGGCTTCTCTTGTTGCAGAGCATGGGCTCTAGATGCGCGGGCTTCAGTAGTTGTGGAGCATGGGCTTAGATGCTCCGTGGCATGTGAAATCTTCCCGGAACAGGACTCAAACCCATGTCCCCTGCATTGGCAGGTGGACTCTTAACCACTGTGCCACCAAGAGAGTCCTTAACATTGCTTTTTGAAGACTGGTTGTTTTTAATTTTGATCAAGCCCAATTTATCAACATTTTCTTTTCTGGTTTGCATTTTTTGGATGCTCTTTACAAAACTTTTGCCTAACCCACGTTCACAAAGATTTTCACCAATTTTCTTCTAGAAATGTTATACTTTAGGTTTTACACTTAGGTCTGTGATCTATTTTAATTTTTTTTTTTTTTGTGGTACACGGGCCTCTCACTGTTGTGGCCTCTCCCGTTGGGGAGCACAGGCTCCAGACGCGTAGGCTCAGCGGCCATGGCTCACAGGCCCAGCCGCTCCACAGCATGTGGGATCCTCCCGGACCAGGACACGAACCCGTGTCCCCCGCATCGGCAGGCGGACTCTCAACCACTGTACCACCAGGGAAGCCCTTGAGTTAAATTTTTAATACTGTGTGAGGTATAAGTCAAGGTTCACATTTTTGCACATATACGTCCAGCATCTCTTGTTGCAACAGCACGTATTGAAAGTCTATCCTTTCTCCATTGCACGTCTGCACGTTCTCCTCAGCATGTTTGTCAAAAATCAATTGACCATATATGAGTTGTTTTATGCCTGGATTCTATTCTAAGAGTTGGCCAACTTTTTCTGTAAAGGGAAGGATAAGAAAGATTTTAGGCTCAAAGGCCCTACAGTTTCTGCTGTAACTAATCAACTCTGGCATTACAGCATAGTAGCAGCTGTAATAGACAATATGTAAATAAATAAGCCTGGCTATTTTTTTGTATCAACAAAACTTAATTTACAAAACAGACAGCAGGCCAGATTGGGCTTTTAGGTTGTAGTTTGACAACACTTGCTCTAGTCTGTTTCAGTGTTTTGTGTCTATCCTTTTGCCAGTACCACCCTGTCTTGATTACTCTTGCAAGTTCTGAAATCAGGTAGTACTGTGATTCTTCCAACTTTTATCTTTTTTTCAAAATTGTTTAACCATTCGTTTAGCCATTCTTCTGCAGAATTGTTTTGACTATACTTTTTGCTTTCCTATTTAAGTTTAGGATATGCTTGCCAGTTTCTAGAAAAGAAAAAAATCTGCTGGAATTTTTATTAGGATCACACTGAATCTATAACAATTAGGGAATAATAGGAATTTTAACAATATTGAGTCTTCCAATCCATGAACTCAGATACTTCATTCTTTAGAGATATATATTTTATAGTTCTCAGCATACAAAACTTACACATATTTTGTTAGGTTTATACATAAACATTTAATGGTTTTAGTCCTATTGTACAGTGACATTTTTTATTTCACCTTCCAACTTTTGCATATATATATATATATATATAAATGATTTTTGTGTATTGAGCATGTATCCTGCAAACTTGCTAAATTCACGTATTAATTACCGTAGCTATTTTGTTAATTCTTTGAGATTTCTTATATAGACAGTGATGTCACCTGTAAATACAAACAGTTTTATTTCTTCCTCTTCAATTTCTTTGCATTTTTTTCTTTCTTTGTTGCACTGGCTACAACCTCCAGTAAGACGGTGAATAGCAATGGTAAGACTATACAATCCTCCCTTGTTCCTGATCACAGGGGAAAGCATTCGGTCTTTCACCATTAAGTATAATGTTAGCTCTAAGCTTTTCATAGATGTCCTTTATTAAGCTGAGGAAGTTTCTTTCTATTTCTAGTATTCTTAGAGTTTATATCATGAATGGATATTGAATTTTGTTTAATGCTTTTTCTGCATCCATTGAGATGATCATATAATTTTTCTTCTTTAGTCTATTGATATGGTGAATTACATTGATTTTGTTTCAATATTATGCCAGCTTGCCATCCTGAGATGAAGTCCCTTGATCATGATGTACTACCCTTTTTATATATTGTTGGATTTGATTTGACAATACTCTGTTGGGAATTTGGGGGTCTATGTTTATGCAGGTTTTCTTTTCTTATAATGGTTTTGTCTGGTTTCAGTATCAGGATAATGCTGGCCTCATCAAATGAGTTTCCTGGGACTTTCCTGGTGGCACAGTGCTTAAGACTCCATGCTCCCAACGCAGGGGGCCCGGATTCGATCCCTGGTCGGGAAACTAGATCCCACATGCATGCCGCAACTAGGAGTTTGCATGCCACAACTAAGACCCAACACAACCAAATAAATATTTTTTAAAACATAATGAGTTTCTTATGTCAACCCTCTCAGTACAATTTTCACCCACTTACTTGATGAACAAAAGAGCCACTTCAAAATGACTCCTTATGTGAAAAATAGTATGTATCAACAAAGCCTCTTTAGGATATGGATGACAAGCAGTAAGGTAGACATACTCATTGGTTCAGTAACTGAATCCAGAACCCCAGCCCCTTAGTATTAAAGAAAAGACTCTAAGCCTTGGCACAGTTATATATTAGTGTACCTCATTGGTCTCTTCCTGGCTTGGGACTAGCCAAAAAACACATGTTAATTCCAGCTGAGTCTTCGTCTATGCAATTGCTACCCTAATTTTTGTTTTAAAAAAACAAAAGAAAATCCAAATTCTATCTCACTAGAATATAATCTCCTTATGGACAGAGCATATAATTTTTTTATTTTTGTATTTCCAATACTAGTACAAGGCTTGGAAATTCTTGGGCATTAGCATAATTTATTTCATGAATGAATGAGCACTTTAAAAAGCTACACTTTGTACAGCTTTTCCTTGTACAAAATTCTTATTTCCTAACAGAATAATGCTCTCTGAAACAACATATGTCATAAACTCTAAAATTTAAATCTTTCGCTGCTACTGTATTCACTGTATTCAATCTGTCTGTGGGTTTTACAGGAGAAAAGCAAGATGGTATTAAGTATAAGTAATGGTCATTGTTGCTTGTTTAAATGCAAGCCTTAATAAATCTCAAGATCATGTTGAAAGCTTAATAGTCTCAAGTTGCAAGCTACATTATATATTAAGACTTATACCGTTACTGGTTATGTATATTCTTTTTGCAGAAATATTTTTTACTTAGGCTTCAAAATCTCCTTTAACTTTCAAAATAACCACAGTTTTATACTTATGGTGGCTCTATGTCTTTGTCAATAAGAGAAAAAAAATCTACATGATGTCTTTTTAACATGTATGTGCATCGTGCATCAAGGGGTAAAAAAGACATTTCTGAATTCCTTGTCTTTGGGGGTAGCTGATCAGTTAGCTGGCCTACACTACAATGACATCTACTGGCACGAGCAGGCCTGAGCATCCAGAGGTAATTGTGAATGCTAAGACACAGCAGTCTTTGAGGCTTCCTTTATGATTACTGCCTGATAATATGAGTTGCATCAGCCAGAATTTCTTAAGAACAGAGATCATGTTTTTTGTTTTGTTTTGTTTTTTAATATTTATTTATTTCGCTGTGCCCGGTCTTAGATGTGGCACGCGGGATCTTCCTTGCAGCATGGGGGATCTTTTAGTTGCAGCACACATGCGGGATCTAGTTCCCTGACCAGTGATCAAATCCGGGCCCCTTGCATTGGGAGCGTAGAGCCTTAACCACTGGACCACCAGGGAAGTCCCAGAGATCACGTGTTTTTGAGCTTTGACTCTGTGGTGCCTAATACTATGCTTGTCACATTAAAGATGTTCTACAAATGTATTGGACGATCATGAACGTAACTGCCTGTAGTCTAACATTTTAAAAAGCATAGGACTTTCCTGGTGATGCAGTTGTTGAGAATCCGCCTGTCAATGCAGGGGACACGGGTTCCAGCACTGTTCGTGGAAGATCCCACATGCCGTGGCAACTAAGCCAGTGTGCCACAACTGCTGAGTCTGCACTCTAGAGCCGCGAGCCACAACTACTGAAGCCCGCGTGCCTAGAGCCCGTGCTCTGCAACAAGAGAAGCCGCCGCAGTGAGAAGCCTGTGCACCGCAACGAAGAGTAGCCCCCACTCGCTGCAACTAGAGAAAGCCCGCGTGCAGCAACAGAGACCCAACATAGACAAAAATAAATAAATAAATATATTTTAAAAGCATGGAATATGATAATATTGTAACAGTGATTTACATTTTCTAAAAAATGATAAAATACTCTAAAATGATGGCTCTTCATCTTTGTGATTGAGAAATCTCTTCCAGAAAAATCACACACAATTTTACACACCATTTCACAAAGGGCCTAAATCCCATCTCTCAACTCCAGGTTAAGAACCCCAGGTCAGGAGGGAGCAATATGCTTTGAGACATTTCAAAATGCATGTGGACAAATGAAAACAACAGTGAAATATCATTCTATACCTATTAGAAAGGCTAAAATCCAAAACATTGGCAACACCAAATGCTAGCAAATATGTGAAGCAGCAGGAATTCTCATTCATTGTTGGTAGGAATGTAAAATGTTACGGTCACTCTGGAGGACAGTTTTGCAGTTCCTTATAAAACTAAACATACCTTTATGTATGAACAAGCACTCATGCTCCTTGGTATTTACCCAACTGGGTTAAAAACTTATGTTCACACAAAAATCTGCATACAAATTTTTAGAACAAATTGATTCATAACTGCCAAAAGCAACAAAGATGTCCTTTAGTAAGTGAATGGATAAACAAATTGTTGTAATCCATGCAATGAAATATTATTTAGCAATAAAAATGAATAAACTGTTAAGTCACGCAAAGACTTAGATGAACCTTAAGAAGGAAGAAATTTTCCTCTACTCTTCTAGGTTCTTCTGGCTGGTCTAAGAATTAAATTGACATGAGACAGATTAATAGGAGAGAATTATACAAAAGTTTAATAACATGTGTACATGGGAGAGACCCAGGAAAACTGAGTAACCCACCAAAATGGCTGAAACCCTCACCTTAAATGCCCTCTTCAGCTAAAGACAAAAGAGGATGTTTAAAGTAGTAGTTTGGGACTTCAAAGCAGAGGAAGGCAATTCACATGAAGTTGGAAAAGCAAATGTTTGGTAAACAAATGTTTTCTGGGCCACTCAAAGGCAATGGGACACACAGTGGACTCTGATCTCCAGGCCCTGCCAGGTTTCCCCTACCACACCTACCCCATATTCTTTCCATATATCCCTGGTGACAGCTCTATTCTGGAAACAGGGCCTTTAAATGCTTTAGGCAGCTAAGAGAGAGGTCAAAGTTTCTTCCTGAGTCTTTCAGGCCTTGATTGTTTTCAGTTCAAAATAAACCACAAGCCAAAGAGACATTTTGGGATGGCCAATTTTGCTCTCCTACAAATGCATATGTCTAAGTGAAAGAAACCAGTGTGAAGAGGCTACATACTAGACAATGCCAACTATATGACATTCTGGAAAAGAAAAAACTATGGAGATAGAAAAAGTTCAGTGGTTGCCAGGGGTCGGGGGAGGAAAGGAATAAATAGATGGAGAACAGGGATCTTTGGGACAGTGAAACTATTCTGTATTATACTGTAATGGTGGATACGACATACATTACACATTTGTTTAAACCCAGAGAATGGACAACAGAGAGAGTGAACCCTATTGTAAACTAAGTACTTTAGTCAATAATAATGGATCAGTATAGGCTCAATTGCAACAAGTGTACTACACTAATGCAAGATGTTATTAATAGGAGAAGCTCTGGGGCGGGGGTGGGGGAGGCAGTGGAGGAAGTGGGTAGGAACTCTGTACTTCCTAATCAATTTTTCTATAAACCTAAAATTACTCTAAAAAAGAGTCTATTCATTTAAAAAATGAAAAGAAATAAACTTCTATCATATTGATATATTACAGGATCTATTTGTTATGGTAAAAAAAAATGCATGTGGTCTTATAAGGAATGAATTGAACAAGTTTACCTTCTAATGTTATTCTCTGCTACAATTTTACATGACACATAATCTATGCCAGGAGTTTATTCCATAAGGGCTCATGTAATCAAGTCTCTCTAACAGAAGGCTTCTTTGCGATTATAAACCCTACAGAGAAAAAGACTTTTTACTTAATTCTTGGGTTGATGAAATTAAATACTTCATTTGGTGTGCTTTTCATTTTGATGTCCCTTAGGGCTGAGAACTGCCTTTCTCAGAAAGCACTACAAATCATCTGTGAATGGCTGGTGTGATAGAGGGAAGAAGGACGAGTTTATTATAGCTTCTGCCGAGAGCTCTAGGCACATCTAGCAAGCGGCTGCCAAGAAATGTTTATTGGTGTGGTAGGGAGCTCTACTCCCTGGATCCTTGTGAAAAACTGAAAATTGCTTTTGGCCTGTCAGTTGCATTGTAAAAAGTCTTCGGCTTAAAAATTGATTACCATTTTATCTCAGAAAGCAGAATGGCAGTCCAGCAAATCATGGTTCCCATAAGTACTCATCTGAACCCCTGGTGCTTACCAAAGTGGAAATATTTTTAGCCCATCTCCATAAAGTTTAAAGGTAGGTGGACATTTGGGCCATAGCTTGAGCGATTTCAGGACAGCAGTTTGTCTTCTGGCCTGAGTTATTTGGAGTTTGGGTCTCTCATGATAAAAAATTTACAAAATAACAATTTCACCACAGAGCAGGCTTAACCTTAGGTAACAGAAAAAAGAATAATTGTAAGATAAAATTATAGCTATAACTGTTCATATTATTCAGGCTAAAAGATATTTTGGTGTGACTAAATGTGCTTGGCTTATGTCCAGGGAAAAGACCCTGCCCCAAATGAAGAGATAAAACCAAAGGAAGTGAATCTCTACAGCCCCACTGGAGTCCTACCTTCCTCTTAGCTTGCTTGGGGTGTAAACTGGTACATATACTGAAGTCTAGTACACCGGGGCCAATGTAAGCTTTCTGATGGAAAGCAGACCACGTGAGACGGGAGGAGCCTTAGAGAGTCTCCAACTCTAACATCTCTACCCACCCAGACTCTTGTTAGAAATTCATGTATCTAATTTTGTAAGTTGCAGTTCTTTCTGGTCACTTACTGTAAGCTGCAGTTATACCGGTCACTAACACCCTTGAGTGAATTCATTTGTCAGATTTCACTCTTAGGTAGCATCTGGCCCAAAACAGGGCTCTAAAGAAACCATATACTCTAAAAAGATCTATTTAAGATAGGGAGGAGGAATGATTTTGGAAGAAGAAAGTATTGGGACAGTTGGGGGACTGCCCAAAACTGTAGCAGTAGCAGCACTTCTGCTTAAAGATATTTATTACAAGCAGCAAAAGCAACTAGGCACATATGTTTGCCTCCTACTCAGTATCCAGATTCCTTTGCTGAGAGATTCAGAGGATGAAATACCTGGTGGATAACTGTTACCACCTTTACTAACATTTCCCCCTCCTTTCAGTACTAAATGTTGCACTTGTGAAAATCCTTTAGCCAGACATTAATTGAGATAATATACTGAGGTCTACTTATCTTTAAGGTAGAGGAATCTGAGCCGCTATACTCAAAGCAGCATCAACCTGATTTTAATAAGTCACTTCTTATCAATCAGACCTATCAAAATAGGAAGAAATGATTGTAGGGGAAGGGGTAATGTTGTAGTGCTAAAACAGGTCATATTCTTAAAACCTGTTTGTTAATGCAAGCCATACATTAGGTACACAAAGTCTAACATTTTGGTCCAGGTCACACGGTAGCTAAGTAGCTGAGTCAGGATTTAAACCCAAGCTCATCTGACTCACATTATTTCCCCTATTATTTCAACATCCTGTCAATGACATAAAATTTCAGCCACTGTTTTAAGTGCTTTATATCCATTAACTCATTTAATCTTCCCTGTAGTTCTATGCGGTAGGGACTATTATTATCTCTATTTACACATGAAGACCTGGAGACAGTGACAGCAGAAATAATCTGTCCCGGGCTATGCAGCTAGAAAATGGTAAAGCTTGGATTTGACCCCAGATAGTCTTGACAATACAATAATGTTTCTCTAAAACTCTAACTTGACATTTGTCTTCTTACAAATGAACTTTGAAATCCTCCCGCATGGTGATCAGTTTCAGCCTTTAGAAGACATCTCTCTTCCCACTCCCTTTCCACACCCTTGTTCTTCATCTGTAGCAGGTGAGGTCATGAGCCCAGTGAGAGCAGCACACCACAGACATTCAGCAGGCTTGCTCTGAATCAGTGGACAGGATTCAAAGCTTAACTCCCAGCTGTGTAAAATTGGGCAAGTCCCATAACCTCCCCCTTAGTTCTCTTGCGTATAAAATGGGGATATTCAACCCTATCTCATGTCATTGTTATGAGGCTTAAAAAGGTATGTGTGGGGACTTCCCGGGGGGCGCAGTGGTTAAAAATCCCCCTGCCAATGCGGGGGACACGGGTTCAAGCCCTGGTTGGGGAAGATCCCACATGCCGCGGAGCAGCTAAGCCCGTGCACCACAACTACTGAGCCTGCGTGCCACAACTAGTGAAGCCTGTGCACCTAGAACCCGTGCTCCACAACAAGAGAAGCCACCGCAGCGAGAAGCCCGAGCACCGCAATGAGAAGTAGCCCCTGCTCGCCGCAACTAGAGAAAACCCGCACCCAGCAACGAAGACCTAACACAGCCAAAAATAAAATATTAAATAAATAATTAAAAATATATATATATGTGTGGCTCTTTTCATGCCTAGCGCAGCCATGGCTCGTGGTCCCAAGAAGCAACTGAAGCACATAGCAGCTCCAGAGCATTGGATGCTGGATAAACTGACTGGTGAGTTTGTTCCTTGTCCATCTAGAGGACCCCACAAGCTGAGGGGACGTCTCCCCCTAATCATTTTCCTAAGGAACAGACTTAAGTATGCCCTAACAGGAGATGAAGTAAAGAAGATCTGCATGCAACGTTTCATTTAGATTGATGACAATATCCACACTGATATAACCTACCCTACTGGTTTTATATATGTCATCAGCGTTGACAAGACTGGAGAGAATTTTCATCTGACCTATGAAACCAAGGGTCATTTTGCTGTTCATCATATTACACCAGAGGAGGCCAAATATAAGTTGTGCAAAGTGAGAAAGATCTTTGTGGGGACAAAAGGAATCCCTCATCTGGTGACCCACTATGCTCACACCATCCGCTACCCTGGTCCCCTCATCAAGATGAATGACACTATTCAAATTGATTTGGAGACTGGCAGGATTACTGACTTCATCAAATCTGACACTGGGCAACAAACCATGGATCTCTCTTCCCCGTGGAAACTGTATCCACCTTACCATTGCTGAGGAGAGAGGCAAGAGACTGGCGGCCAAACAGAGCAGTGGATAAAATGATCTCTAAGTGACATGACTTGTACTTAAAGATAACACTACATTAAAAAAGAAATGTATGTGTGTATGCACCCCAGTGTTCACAGCAGCACTATTTATACTAGCCAAGACATGGAAGCAACCTAAGTAAGTATCCATCGATAGATGAATGGATAAAGAAGATGTGGTACATATATACAATGGAATACTACTCAGCCATAAGAAAGAATGAAATGATGCCATTTGCAGCAACACAGATGGACCTAGAAAATATCATAATACTAAGTGAAATTATTCAGACAGAGAAGACAAATACCATATGATGTCACTTATACGTGGAATCTAAAAAATAATACAAATGAATTTATTTACAAAACAGAAACAGTCTCACAGACATAGAAAACAAACTTATGGTTACCAAGGGGGAAAGGGCAGGGGGGAGGAGTACGGGATTAACAGAAACACACCACTATATATAAAACAGATAAGCAACAAGGATTTACTGAATAGCACAGAGAACTGTATTCAATATCTTATAATAATCTAAATGGAAAATAACCTGAAAAAAATATATATGTATAACTAAATCACTTTGCTGTACATCTGAAACTAACACAGTATTGTAAATCAACTCTACTTCAATTAAAAAAAAGAAAAGAAAAAAATATGTGTGTGTATAAATATTCTCAGCCCAGTGGTTGGCACCATTCAATAAATGGTAGCTATTGTTATTATTAACCATTACTATTATGATTATATTACTGTGTTACTGTTATACCAGGAACACAAATTGATGATGAGAGTGCTTGCCATTTTCAGTTACATATTTGTGTGCTGTTTCCAAAGGGAGGTAGTCACATTTCCAGTCCTGGGAAAGATGACTTGTATTGTTCTTTCTTCAAAAATATTTGAAGCAAAGTAGTAAGAATTTGGAACAATAATATGCTTTATGGAAAACGCCATGTACCAAAGAATGATGGTTATTTATCACAAGTGTAAAGTCAGAAGCTTGAACCTAACTTTTTGCATTAAGCCACCTGGAAGGGATGACAGAGAGGCGGTAGTTATTAAGGAGTGTCCCCTCCAACCCATAAAAAGCAGTGACTCAGCACAGTGACCCTGCCCATGCAGGTCCATTGTTATGAGGCTTTCACTGTTATAAGTCTTTGGCGTAGAACCCTGTAGCAGACACTGTGGATCCAACTACATTTCTTCCTTTCTCCATCACTACTAGAATGCCAAACTCGTTCAAGCATCAGGCAGCAAAATGCTCCGGGAAGGTCAATTCTGCCTCTGGGAATAAATCATAATTGGCCTAAGCCAGTCCTGGTAATCTCATTTCACTTTATTTCATTGGCTTAAGTATAAAAGTGTGATATGTTGGGGGTCAATTAATTATAAGGGAAAATCAGTTGAAGGTTTTTTTTTTTTTTTTTTTTTGCGGTACGCGGGCCCCTCACTGTTGTGGCCTCTCCCGTTGCAGAGTACAGGCTCCGGACGCGCAGGCTCAGTGGCCATGGCTCACAGGCCCAGCCGCTCCGCGGCATGTGGGATCTTCCCGGACCGGGGCACGAACCCACATCCCCTGCATCGGCAGGCGGACTCTCAACCACTGCACCACCAGGGAAGCCCCGAAGGTTATTTTTTAAATTCCCTGATGAAAGAGAGTCATATGAGAAGAAAATCCTTTCCTATTGCTGATATTGTCTGATGAGGGCATAATGTTTACAATGGTAGCAATTATTTTGTGACCATGAGGAGAAAAACAATAAAATTGCAGTCTAGCTGACCAAGAGCTCAAGCATCATTAAACATTCTGGAACTTCTCACATCTAGACTTCTTTTTACATAAGATAATAGACTCCCATTGTTTAGCCATGTTTAGGCAGATATTCTGTTACTTGCAACCAAAAGCCTCCTAATTAATTCAAACCATAATTCACTTGGTTCTAAACTAAACTAAACTAAACTAAAATGTGTGAAGTTAGGCGAGTTCCTAAAGCTCTCTGTAAAAGGGATATATTATGGGAAAATAAGCAGTACACAATTCAACTTGGCTTATAGTAAATATCCCAAACATCCCTCGTACATTAGGATGAAAAAAGAATGAAAAGAAGACAAGTTTTAAGATGAGACAGGTATGGACTTGAATCTTGGCGCTGCCACTTAACAGCGGTGTGATCTTAAACAAATTCTTTAACATCTCTGAGCCTCACTTTTGAAATTTGTCAAGTGGGAAGAACAATATTTACCTGATAGCGTTTGTGATAAGGATCATATAGAAACACATAGAAAGCTTTGTCTTAGTCTCTCTTTTGACTATGCAGATCCTGACACATAGGAGGGACTTAATTTGGTGATTGTATAATTTGTTGTTTAAACTGACACTGATCCACGCAACCAAGACATATGGTCATCTTAGGCTTAATAGGTGCCTTAATAAATGCCTTAATAAACGCCTTCCCTGCCCCCAACTCTCCCTTCCCTCTCTCTCTCTCTCCCTCTTCCTCTTCCCCTCCCTCCCTCCCCAATTTAGGGATATCTTATTTAAATTACTCATTTCAAATCTTGACCATACCCAACATCCAAGTCCTCAGCAGGACTTACCTTCTCTCTCAAATGTGGCAGACACAATCTCTAGGATGCCCTCGTGAACCCCAATTCCCATCATTCATGCCCTTGTATAATTCCCTCCTGTTGAGTGTGGACAAGACCTGTGACATGTTTCTAATCAATAGAATGAGGCCAAGGTGATGGGATGTCACTTCTGTGTTCATGTTACCTTATATAAGACTCTGGCTTGCTAGCACCTCCCTCTAGAGACTTTGCTTGCTGTCTTGATGAAGTAAGCAGCCGTATCATGAGGTCCACAGGCAAGGAACTGTGGGAAGCTTCTATGGACTGTGTGGTCTCTAGGAGTTGAAGACAGCTTCTAGATGTAGCAAGAAGCTGGGACCCTCAGTACTACCACTAAAAGGAAATGAATTCTGCTAACAATCTAATTGAGCTTGGAAGCAGTTCTTCCCCCACTCAATCCTCCAGATGAGACCACATCTTGTTTGTGGTTGGGTGAGACCCTAATCAGAGGACCCAGCTAAGCTGTACCCAAACTCCTGACCCACAGAAATTGTGAGACAATAAATGTTGTATTTTTATTTTAAGCTGCTAAGTTTGTAGTGATTTTTTTTTTTTTTGTAGTGATTTTAAGCTGCGAAGTTTGCAGTGATTTTCTACACAGCAATAGACAATACACCAACTGTCTAGCACGGTGTTCTTCCAAGACAAGATGGTTCTCTCCTGAGAGAAATTTTGCTTAAAACCTGTTATAATATTAAAATAATAACAATTTCCCTACATTATGATTTTCAAATTGAGAAACAGGCTCAGAAGGATTTACTGACTATATTAAGAGGGGTAATTAAGGAGAATTTAATAAAGGGTCTGTTTATAATAAAGCTGTGGCCAGGTCTTAGGAAAAGCAACAGAGCCAGAATCAGTGGGAAAGTTTTACCATCATGTCTGAAGGAGAAAGAAGCAGTTACTAAAACCAGGGGCACTGTAATGGGAAGGGATCTGGGTAGGTGGGGGCTAGAGGACTAAATACCCTGACCTCACTCTCCTCCCTCATACTCCAGCCAGTGCACTACTTTTGCTGAATTCAACCAAAGCCAGAAGGAAAGAGGCCCCACTGATGCAGTTTATCCAGGCTAGCCTCCCAGGACAAGGAGCAAGGTGGAAGAGAGTGAAAAGTAAATCTGTAGGGGACATTCAAAGAAATCTGGTACAGGGTCTTACCCAAGATCTCACAGGGAGTTGGTGACAGACATGGAACCAGGACCTATGCCTCTGACCTCCAGACCTATCTTCTCTGGCCCGAAGTAGGTCAGAGACAATGAGGATGATGGGGTGTCCAGAGGAAGAAAAATTCGCCATTTGTAGAAGGTTTTCCTTCTCCTAAGTAGTGTCTGGTATACAGTACATCTTCAATACAATTTTACCAAATGAAGAATATAAGTGATTAATGAAAGAAGTATGACCAACTCACCTTCTACAGGGATTCAGCCGGGCATGCTCACAGACCCCTCTGTTCTCCATAGACATGAGCTTCCCTAACACCATTCCACCCACCCTGAGTGAGCCAAGCACCTTTGGGTGAAGTCAGGTCACTAAGTCCCAGGCTACTTCAGTTCTCTCTCTCCACCTGGCAGTACTTGACAGATGACCCCAGCATCTACCAAACCATGTTGTTCCTCAGGTATCATATGGCCCTAAAACAACCTTCTGGTCACCAGAAATGCAGAAGAACATTAAGGGCTCCAGCCAGATCCTCTTCTACATAAATTCTATATAAGTTGTGTGTCCAGACACTGGTGAGCAGGAAGAACACTGGACTAGAAGTAGGCTGAGCTGGGACCCAGTGCCCTCTCTGTCCATAGTTTATACATTCATTTATTCATTCAACAAACCTCTATTGAGAACCTCTCCTGTATCAAGCACTGTGCCATGTGCTGGAATTACAATTTTTTTTTTTTTTTTTTTTTTTTTTTTTTTTTTT